>NW_027077177.1:0-64424 GCF_009819655.1 Sylvia atricapilla | reverse complement strand
GGACATGGCTGGGCTGTGCCATCCATGAGAGACGTGTCCCTGTCCCCCCCTGTACTCACCCACTGCCCTCTCAGTGCCCACGGCGTGGGGGTCCAGCACTGCCCCCTCATCTGGGGGGGTCCTGTGTGGATCAGGGGGGTCTGAGGGGTGTCTGGGGAGGGGCAAAGAGAAATCCCGGCTGAAGCCCCCAACTCACCTGTCCTGGGACCTCCTGGCTGCTGCAAGTAAAAGAGGAGGGGGTGACTGTGGGGACCCTGGGACCCCTGAACCTTCCTGGGACCTCAGCACCTCCAACTACCCATAAGACCCCCAAATCCCAATTCCTATCGAACCCCTGATTCTGCCTGGACACTGCAAGCACCTCTGAATTCCCCAGAACTCCTGTGCCATGACAGTGACCCCAACCCACTGTGTCCCCACTCTCTGAGGCCCAGAACCCCAAGCCTGGCAGGGAGGGGCACCTCCAAATCTCCCCCAGGATGGCAGAAAAATCCACAAAAATCCCTGCACAACCTTTGAGGATGTGCCCAAACCCTCGAGGACCTCCCAGAGCCACCTCAATGTTTCTCAAAGCCCACCCAGAGATGCGTCCGGAGCACAACTAAGACCCTCCAAATCCTCCTCAAATCCCCCAGGACCCCCAGCCGAGGTCACTGGGGGCTCAGTTTCCCCCAGCTCAGGGGCCCTGGGTGCTGTCCCAGCTCTGCCCCCACTCTGGGGGCTTCCCCTCACTCCAGGACCCCCACACCCCACATTGTCACCCACCCGTGCGGTGCCAGCAGTGACATCCCCCGATGACAGCCAGGAGCAGGACCAGGAACAGGACGGTCCTGCCGACATTCCCAGCCACTGCTGGGGACAGAGGGGGACACATCAGGATCACCCTGAACCCCAGGAATCCTGAACACCCTGGTGACCCCATGTAACCCCATCTGTGACCCAGGGTGATCCAGGGGTCACCTCCAGGGCCAGCTCAGGGCTGAGTGCCCAGTGTGACCGTGAGCCACCTCCTGCCCATTGTGCAGCCAGGTGAAGGTTACAGGGGCCGAGCCCACCTGCACTGAGCAGCACAGGGTCACGGGGTCACCTGAGTGCACCTGGTGTGACAGGGGACCAGGGGTGATGGTGGCATTGGCCACGGGCACTGTGGGGACAGAGACAGGGTTGAGACTGGCAGGAGGGGCTGTCTCCCGGCGTGGGAGAATGAAGGAGTTTCTGTGGTGGCACCCTGAGACAGGGTCTCCTTCACCCAGGACAGTGACCCCATGGTGGTGGGGGCCATCATGTGCTATGGGATGAGGGCATGTGATGGATGAGGGGTGAGGGATGAGGATGGGATGAGGGTGAGGTGAGGATGGGATGAGTGCTGCTGTGTCCAAGGGTGGTGATGGCCGTCACCTCGTGGGGGGTGTGGAATGACGTGGCTGGGACGTGATGGGTCTGATGAGGCATATCAACAGGGACATCACCCCAATCCCAAGGGTCTCACATCCCTTGGAGGCTCACACTCAGGAGGGTGAATGTGACCAGATGGGGAGTGGGGCATGTGACAGCTGGCATTAGAGATCCATGGCCTGGATCTCCTGGGTGGGGATACCTAGACCCAGATGGTCCCAGTTCCCCTGGGCTGTGACACCCAGTGGTGGGGGCTGTGACCTGGGGTGGGTTGGGGATGGTGTGGGGGGGTTGAGGTGGAATGGGAATGTGTGGAACTGGGGATGCTGTGGGTGGGATCACCCCCAGCCCGAGGGTCCTGCTCCCTGGTACAGTGACGTTCATTGGGGGCTCTCGACCAAGTTATCCCCATCACTCTCCTAGCACTGGTGTGGCTGCTGTCCTCGTACCCATTGTGCTGCTGCTCCAGGAAGGAACTGCTTCCTAATCAGCAGTGTCCCCAAACCCCCTGGTGCCAGGGGTGCCAGGAGAAGGACAGGCGACATGTTCATCCTGCCACTGTGTAGCTCAGCACCTAGCGGTCACCAAGTGCCACTTGTCCCCCAGGGGGCTGCACACACAGGGACACCCCTGAAAGCAGGACCCCTGCCGAGGCACACAGGGGGGACTGGGGACATGGGAGGAGTGGGGGACACCAGGGAACAAGGAAGGACTGAAGGAGGAGGAAGATCAGAGAGAGGTGGGTGGATCCCAGGGAGGGAGAAGGAGGCCTAGATAGAGGATAGAGTCTTGGAAGGGGCTGGAAGGGACCCCAGGGAAACATGAGAGATTCAGCCAGGGGACTAATGGAGAGGGTTGAAGGGAAGCACACGGAAGGTTTTGGGGACCCAGACAGGGAGTGTGGGACCTTTGGACAAGGGAGGGACCCCAGAGAGGGAGAGGGGCACCCAGGGAGGGGTGACAGAACTGGGTGAGGGATGCAGGCACCAGGGAAGGTGCTGGGAGGACCCAGGCAGAGAGCAGGGAAGGCAGGGTGGCATGCAGGGGCTTGAGCAAGGCTGGGAGAGCTGGGAGGGCAGTGGGGGCTCCCCGTGCCCATCCCCACACTCACTGTGCACCGTGACACGGAGCCGGGCGCTGCTCTTCTGCACGGCCCCTCCCTCAGAGCGCACCTGGCAGCTGTAATTCCCCGAGTGGGAGACCCCCACGGTGGGCACCAGGAGCTGTGGGGACCCCTGAGGGCCCCCCACCAACTGCCCATCCCGGTAGAACAGGTACAGGAGGGGGCCTGGGGGCCGCAGGGGGCTGGGGGTGCTGAGGCAGCTGAGATTGAGGGGGGACCCCTCGGTGGGCTCGGGGGGACCCTCCAGCACTGGCGCCGTGAAGAGCTCTGGGAAGGAGAGGGGAGGTGAGGACTGTGACTCTGAGTGTGCTGGGAAGAGGCTTTGTGGGTTTGAGGACATTGGAGTTCCAGCCGTGGGGGTGCTCACCGTGCACTGTCACTGTCACTGGTATTGACAGTGACAACCCAGAGCTCATCAAGGCCACGCAGTGATAGCGGCCACTGTGTTGCACCTGCACAGGGGACAGGGACAGCTCGGGACCGCTGAGGGAGCCTCCCAGATCCTTCTTGTCCTGGTAAAATCGCACCCTGCTGACCAACATGTCCTTCCAGTGCCGGCAGCGCAGTGTCACCGTGTCCCCCTCCAGCAGCGTCCGTGCTGGCACCTGCAGCACCAGCCGGTCTGTGGGACAGGAGGGTTCCTTCACACTGAGAGGGTTGAGACAGGTCCAAGGTGCGTGCCCATGGCACTGGGGACATCTGGGTGGTGTCTCCATTGTGCAGGAGGATCCCAGAGAAAGCAAACATGACCCTTTGTCACAGGTGTCACCAGGGGTTTCCCATCCCACTGGGATGCACTGGAATGTCCCCGAGTGCAGGGGACAGGCATTTGCCAAATGAGGGGTGTGAGCCAACCCTATGAGTGGAGCCCATCCAAACCTATCAGGGGCCACCCTGATAATTTAGGATCCCCTCTCACCATTTAAGACTCTCACGGGGGGGCTGAGTCCACTGCCGGATCTTTCACACATGTAGGGGCCACTCTGGGTGACTCTGAAGTTGTCGGGTCCCTTCAGCCACCAGCGCTGCCCATCCTTGTACCGGGTGGTGACACTGGCAGTCCCCGAGCCCTGGCAGGTCAGTGTCACCTGGTCCCACAGCACCGCCGGCCTCCATGGGGGCTCCACCAGGAGCTGGGTGGTCTGGGCACCTGCAGGTGACAGGGGACACCAGCCTGCCAGGGCCAGCACAGGGCTGGGGTGAGTGGGGGAGGGACATGGCATCTCCTGAGGACTCACCAGCGAGGCCAAGGGTCTGGGCTGGAAGGGAGAAGAGACAGGGCTGGGTGAGGGTGGCCCTGCAGGGACAGCAGCTCCTGCGGGACAGGGTGTGGTGTCTGCCCCCAGACTGTATATAATAGGAACACTGCTGTAGCACGGAGGTATTGATGATAAGGATGCCTAAACACCTAAATCCTGCCTTGAGGGAGGACATGGGGACACTGTGGACACCCCATGTTTGCACAGTTTCCCTCCACCATTCTCACAGCACCTTTCTCCACAGCCACATCCCCATGGACCTGAGCCCTTTGTCCAATTGCGATGGCAGCTGTCCCCATTGCCCAGCTGTATTGTACCTGGCTCTTGTCCCCTGTCACTTGTCCCTGAATCCCTGATCCCCTGTCCCTGTCCCCACTGCTGCCACAGTCCCAAGGTTCCTTTTGCAACATCTCTGTCCACACATCTCCATCCCCCTGTTCCTGTCCCCACATCCCAGTTCCCTGTTCCTGTCCCCACAGCCACCCCATGACTCTGGTCACACTGGGCTCCAGGCCCATGCACTGGCTCTGCTGGCCTTGGGGACCTCAGGGACCCCACAGCCCCCCTGTGCCCCCTCCCCACCAGTCTCTGCCTCACCAGGGCCCATCCCTGGGGTGTCAGGCCCGTGCCCGGGGCACTCACCCCACAGGAGCAGTGCCACCTTCCCGGCCATCCCCGTGTCCCCGGCCATGTGGACTGGCTGTCACTCGCTGCTGTGGCCACCGGTCCCCTGGGTGGTGGCTCTTTGGCAGAAGGGGAAGGAAGCGAGGTCAGGTCTCAGCCTCATGCGTAGGTGGCCCTTGCTGGGGGCAGGGTGGCCACAAACTGGGGACAGGCTTTGGGCAGGGTGGGGACAGGCTGGGGGCAAGGCTGGGTGGCACACGGTGGGACAGGGGGTTCTCAGGAGTGGGGGCTCAGGGGGTTTGGGGAGCCAGGGAGGGGTGTCCTGGGGAATTGGGAGTCCCAGGGATGGGATCTCTAGGGAATGGGGGTCCAGAGGAGGGGGAGTCATTGGGGATGGCGGTGCCATGGGAATGGGGGTCTCCAGGGCTTGTGGGACTCAGGGATAAGAGTTCCAGGGGGACCTGGGCTCACGGAATTTGGTGTCATGGGATGGGTGTGCCAAAGATGCATTGTCAGGGGAATGGGGTGGGCCCGTGGGAATGGGGGGTCCTGGGAGAATCAGTGTCCTGGGGGAAGGGGGGGGCGTAGGGGACAGAATTTGTGGAGAGGGTTCCTCTGAATGGGGGTCCTGGGCCATGGAGATCCTGGAGAATGTGAGTACTGGGATGGGGGTCCCAGGGAGGGGAACATAAGGAATGGCGTCTCATGTTCTGGTTCCCAGGGGAATGGGGTTACCAGGGATGGGCACTGGCAGGATGGGCCTGTGGGTTACAGCTCCTTCGAGGGGTGTGCACTAGATTTTGGGGTGACCCAGGGCCCAGCACTGCCCTCCTCGTGTGCTCCTAGTTTGGGGGAGGCACCACAAGGGGATTCCAAGGGGTTTTGGGTCTGTGACTCCCCAACCCCAGTGATATTTCCTCTCTTCATTTCCATTTCTTTTCTTTTATCCCTCAGTTTCACAACCCCTACTTTGTGCCTTGATGACCCCTGGGGAGCCCCTGAGCAGGGAATGGGTTGGGGGAACCCCAGGGTAGGGGCAGCAGGGGTGAGGGGTCTGCAGGGAGGTTGGGAGGCTGTGGGGGATGGGGGTGTCGGGCTGTGTCCCCCCAACACTTTCACTTTCTCCCTTCTGCAGCAGAAGGAAGAGGCCGTTTGTGCTGAGTGTCACACGAGTGTCAGGTTCTGTCCTGGGGGCACATCCAGGGGGGTCCTGTCCTGGGGGATCCTGTCCCAGGGGAACACACGCTGGCCAAGGGGGTCCTGTCCTGGAGGATGGCAGCTCTGGAGGGGGCCAGACTTCTCCATTCTTGCTGGTCCCTGCAGGATCTGAGCCGGCAAGAGCAGCTTGGGAATGGAGCCCCAGGCAGGAAGGAGCTGCCCAACTCCTCCTCCTTGAGGCCAGTGGCCATCCAAGTGTGGGGCCCAGCCATGGCCCAGCCCCATGCACAGGGATGGGCATTGGCCAGCCCTGCTCTGGCCAGCCCCAGGGGGCAGCCAGGACCTGAGGGTCCCCCCTGCTTTCCCCTTGGCTTGCATTCTGGCAGCTTTAGAGCTGCTGCAAAGGTGAGAATTCCGTGGGGGAAAAAGGCGTGGCTGTGGTTTGCTCAGCCCTGCAAGAAGCACAAAAGCCAATGGCAGCCCAAGCAGTGGCTCTGCGAGGGCCTTTGATGGTTTTCAGAGCAGGGCTGGCTGGAAACCCCCCTGCAGGGTCAGCTGTGAGGGAACCAGTCCGGAAATGCAGCAATTGATCGTTTTGTCCCTGACAAGAGCAAAAGACAGAGAGAGCCCCAGACATTCTGCAAATCTCACACTCATCTGCTCAACAACCTGACAAGGACCCTTCTTTTTGAACAAAACCTCCAGCGATTTGGAACCTCCCAGAAGGAATGTTTGGGTTCTGGATGTGGACACCAGAAGAGAGGGAAAAGTGTGGAAATACTGAGCAGGGGCTCCACCCGTGGATCTGGGGAACAGGGCTGTCCCAGCAGGAGCAGGGAGTGCCCAGGGAGGGGAATTCAGGGCAGGGTGGAGTGCATTTACCAGGGGAGCAGACCCTGAGGGACACACGGGCATTTCCATGGATTCCTGTGCACTCTTCCCAGGATGGACAGAGTTTCTCCCCTTTTAGGAGCAGAAGCCATGGAAGTAAATCAAGTTCCAAGGTGGGAAGGAGAAAAATGGGAAGAGTTCCTAAATATGGCCCAACCAAAGCCTTCCCTCTGGGCTGGGTTGCTGCCCAGCAGGCAGGGAACAATGCCATGGACCTGCTGGACACACAGGGAGATTCCACATTCTGTGTTATCCACAAGCAAATGCTGCTGATATGCCCCAATGGGCTCCTAAAGGGAGCCAAAATGTCTCATTTCTCTGTGAAATTTTGTGTTTTTATTGTGAGTAACTTATTGGGGGAGCAATGTTAAAAACATTTTATCAACCAGACCATTTCATTCATTGTCAGTTTGATTTCTGCTAATTTTTTTATCTATTAGGTAAAAAATGGTGTGGGAAAAAATTTTGCCTATATTCCATCGATGTATAATTTTTCTCACCCAACTGGGCATCAGGCAATACAACCAAATTTAGCCTGGCATTTACTATCATAAGGGCAATGTGTTATCAGGAGCCTCTTTAAGTTTAGGTATCCCAGATTTTAGAGAACCCCACTGAGGACAGTGGGAATGCTCAGGGCCCCCCCAGGACAGAGGTCCCCGGGACCTCTGGGGCAGGAATCCCCAAGGATGTGGCACCCCCAGGGCCAGGAACTCTTTAGGACAACACCCTGGGGCAAGACCCAGGTGTCACCACAGCAGAGGAGCCCTTTTCCCTGAGGGCAGGAGCCCTCTGGATGTGTCGGGGGGGGGGGGGGGGGGGGGGGGGGGAGGGGGGGGGGGTGTTTCCTCGCCCGAGCTTTAGGTGGTTTAAAGTCCTTGGCCCTCTAAAAAGCCCCGAGTCACGTCCGTGTAAAAAAGCAGAGTCCTCAAGGTTTGTTTTCAGGTTTCTCATGTTGTTTATTATTTGGTATCTCAAAATTTTCTCTGCTCCCAGCCGAGGTCTGGACAGCAGCTGGGACACGAGGCGACTGCCCCACAGATGGGATGTCCCCTAACATTTATACAGATAACTACGTACTAGTTATTTACTATTTTGTGCAAATGCTCAGTGCCCACACCAGAAGTGACATTCTACTTTGGTCCAATCCACTCTAACTACTTTGTGCCATCACCGCCCCAAAAAATGGAGAACGAGGAAGAAGGAGAAGTACATAAGGTACCACCCAAATTCCACCATCTTGTCCCCATTTACTTCTATTCTAAAAATTCTAAAACTATTAAATTCTATATCATCTACTGTGCTAAACTACAATTTTCACATCCTGGAAGTTTGTAATGACTTCTGCAATGTTGAAAGCTTTTCCCATGGATCAAAATCAAACCCGGTGTCTCCCTGGGCTCTGTGCCAAGGTCTCCGAGCCCCCTCGACCATCTCCACACCCCCCTGTCCAGGGCTCAAACTCCTTTCCTCAGGTCCCAGGCCATCCAAGGGGATGTCCTGGACTCCAACATCTCCCCCTCCTGTTTGAACCAAAAAGACCTCTTTGGCAGCTTTGTCCATGAGCCGCCGCATGCACTGAAACAGACATGGTATGACCATGAGAAGAATTACAAACCCCAACAGGATGCATAAACCTGTTTTTAGAATTTCCTTCCACAGTGGTGAAAGGTCAAAAAAATTGAAAATGCCATCCAGCCATGACCCAGTTACCTCTCCAAGTTTGTTTACACTTTCTCGCAATTGCTTGAGGTTTTCATGAATTGATCTGGAATGATCTGACAAGTTCATGCAAACACATTCCTTCAAATTCTTCACACCCATGTCCATGTGACAGCAAAAGATAATCCATTGCTGCCCTGTTTTGGGCAGTTGCTCGTCTTACACTGTCAATGTCCATTAACATATCACTCAGTGTAAGAGAAACGGCTCGGGCATGTTTGCTCAGCCAGCAAGCCATGTGGTCCAATTCTGTCAAGGCTTCTCCTGATGCTGCCTGCGGTGAAAAAATTGCAACTGCAATCCTCTGCGCCTTGGTCCAGGTGTGAACATTGTCATCACATTTTGGATCGTATTGTTGGATGGATCTTTTCTCTTTATGTTCTTGCTCTCTCAACAATGTTATGTTAGGTGTTAACAATGAGAGTCTTCCAATGCTGCATGGACCGCCTTTGACATTTGCAGGGACTGCGGGCCAAACTCTGTCCCCACAGATAAAAAAGATTCCTCTTGGCAATTGCACTGGAACATGGTTGGATGGTCTGCTCACCATCTTAGTGTAGTTACACCAAGATGATGCATTTCTATAAATTACATGATTGGGAGTGACGTCTATTGTTTTATTTCCCGCCACTCCAGGATAATTAAACTTTACACAAAACTTCATTCTGACTGATCCAAGAATTTCCAGTTCCTGTGGTTCAAAAGGAGCCACCGGAAGGAAACTTGTCCAAACATCCCATTTGTCCACTGGATTTGAAATGACCTTTAAGATCGCTGGAGGGATGTTTTCTGGAGTCGGCCATTTGTTGACTGGCAATCCCAGTAAACATGTTGAAAAAGGTTTTCCTGGTCTTGAGTGAGTTAAACAAATGGTGTCCAACCCTGATGCATTGGCCAGAGTTTCCCAAACATTTTCCTTTGGCTGAGCCATGGGCCAAACTGCCGCATTGCTCAAAGCAATCATTGAGAGAATGAGGCACACGTGTGTCACCAAAGGCCTCTTTCCCTTGGGAACCACTGAAATGCACCACCACCCAAGTCCCAAAGAAAACCCAAATCCCAAAGTCTCTTTTGCACGTAGAACAAGGGGACATCCGCTGTCTCGACATCCGCTCACGTCTGCGTGCCTGCGTTCCTGTTTCCAATCTTGGGGTCCGCGTCTGCTTGCACTTGGACTCGGTAGGGCTTCACGTTCTTCGCCGTCACCCATCTCGGTCCGGCTCCTGTGGAGACACAAGCATAACCCTTGCCCCAAGTTACTAATTTGAATGGATGCCACATGCTGTGGTGTTCCTACTTTGCTGCATGCTTCTAACATTTCTGCTATGGAAGGCTGACCTGGCATCGCACTGATGATACGTTTGCACTCTGTGTTGGCATTTGCAAATGCAAGACTTCGAAGCAGATGTGGCTTCGCTCCCTCATCATTGACTTGCCTGTCTATGGCTTGTGTGAGACGATCAGTGAATGAGGAGAAAGATTCTGATGTGCTTTGCTTTATTTCTGTATAAATACTTTCTGGAACTCCTGCTGGTGAAATTTGCAGGATTGCTTTTTTTGCTGCTTCTTTTATATCTGTTAACACTTCTCATGGTAAATCTCTTGCTTGACGACGTGGCTCATCATTTGGTGGATCACCTGCCATTTCTGCCACAGTGATACCTGCATTTGGTCCTCTTTGATATCTTCTCCTGAGGTCTTCAAGAGCTTTTCTCCATTTTGCTTCCCAGATAAGGATTTGCGAATCTGTAAAAATCATCGAAGCAATGGATCTGAGATCAAAAGGTGTTAAGTCATACGTATTAAATGTTGCCTTCAAAAGCTGCTTGAAGTATGGGGATCCCAATCCATTATCACGGATGGCTTTTATCAAGTCTTTGACCATATCATGATCCAATCTCTCCCATCTTGCATTCTGCCCTTGTGCATCGTATGCCACTGGCAATATTAAACTTCTTCTGCCTGCTGAACTAAGTTCTTTTAATACTTCTTTCTTTGTCTCAGTCCAGTCTGTTGCACTGGATATCTGTGCATCAGACAGCTGTGAATTTTCAGAAAAAGGAATTAATTGTTGTGATTTCAATTGTGACACTGCTCCTCCTATTCCGGAGTCTGCCTTTATTAGTTGTTTGTTCCCATCTTCTTGAGATGTGATCCTTTCATCCTTGAGGGATATTTCTCTTTTTAACATTTCTCTCCCTTCTAGTTGAGGGGTAAAAAGCTGAGATTGTTGTGCAGCACGCAATCCTTGTGCAGCATTACCAAGACAAAAGGTTGAGCCATCAGATAGCTGGAAGGTAACTGAAGAAAGCGTCTGTGGAGTTAACTGAAGAGGAGCTTGATTGCCTTTTGGTGGAAGGAGCACTTGAGGGAATTGAATGTTTGAATCTGGGTTAAATTCCAAAGCTGTTTCTTTAAATTGAGGAAAAATTTGTTTCATGATAATCTTGAGATAATAAAATTGAAGAAGCTTGAGATGAAGGACATGCAGTTGTTGACCTGAAAGGAATGCCTTGTGAAGCAGTAATATGAATCATGTTGTCATCTGTGGCAAATGCTTGTTGTTGCAGTTGAGTTGCTGCATGATCCTCTGAAGTTAACAACGGCTTCATTTGTTCTTGTTGGAATTGTTGCTTTGGAGAATAAATCTGTTTTTTATATGTGACTGGGAGAAAATGATGCACTGTGGGTGTTCCGGCACTCGGTGGCGCTGTTGCTCCCGTGGCTGGGTGTGGCAGTCGCTGTGGCCGCTGTAATTGTGCAGTCCCGCCACTAGGGGGCGCTGGCATCGCGACAACCGGACCCTGTCGATCGACCGATATTTTGTCCTGGGATCTCTTCAATTATTTCTGACAAAAGACTCTGTGCTTCTAACAAACTCTCCGTTTCTGGATCTCTGGGAAACACTGCAGTGATGTTTGGATGTGCACCCATGTGCCTGAACGAGCTAGCTGATATTGAATCACTGAGTGGCTGCCGTGTTGGTATTGAGGCGCCGCTCGTGGGCGGGGTTATGGTTTGTGGCGTCTGCTGTGAGGAGGCGGCCCCTTGGAGAAATTCTCCGCCCTGGCCCCACCCCATCAACACTTGCACCGCCCCCGCCTGCTCCGATCCCGCTGGCATCGTCCCGGCACCGCCCTGGGAGGCGTTCCCTCTCGACCCGGCCCCGGGGCCGCCCCGTCCCGCTCGCCATCGGGGTTTACCCCGCCCGCAGCGAGACTGCGGCTTGGGATACATCCCACCCCACTGCGCCTGCGCCAACGTGAGCCGCGAGCGCCTCTGGGGTTTGCAGTGCACGGCTCTGCGCCTGCGCCTGCGCCGCCCCTCCTGGCTCTCTGCCCGCACCTTGCGATGTGGACACAGTTTTGTCCATTTCGCTTCCCGTAGCCTCCATCATCACCCTACGCCGAGCTACCGGCACGGGCTTTTCCTCCCCCTTTGTCCCGGTCTCGCGGTCCGCGAAATCCCGACGGTCGCCCGCGAGTTGTTTTTCCCCGCGATCCGCGCCCCCCTGACATGGTGTGTTTTTCTGCTGCCCCCCGTCACGTTCCGCGTCCGCGCCGTGTGATTGTTCCCGGCGCAATTGACTCGCATCGCCTTGGCGTCCTTGCGCCGCGGTGTTATCTCCCGCCGCCGGCGCGATTTGGGGTTGTTTTCCCTGCTGCTCTGGGGTTTGGCTCACTCCCCCTCCCCCCTGTTGTGTCTGTCCTTGCTCGGGTGGAGGAAGGGATGGCGAAGCGATTTCGCGCGGTGTCTGGGGAGGGGTAAACGGACTTCTAGATGGAATCCGATCTAAATCTTCCCGTTCCCCCCCCCTGGGGCAACTGTCCCATGTCCAGGGGACATGCTTCCAAAGAAAGCATGTCTCTATCCTGATCGCTAGGATGAAGTACAATTTTTTTCTTTCCTGGGACTGGCATCGGGGAATCAGGTTTCGGAATTTGAGGCTCCGAGATAAGCTCTTGTGATTTATGTGCCTCATCCTGGAGGAAGCTGCTGGCTCTCTCCTGCTACTATAACCTGGGGAAGCGGCTGGCTATCCCCTCCTCCCACATTCTCACTAGGAGATATGGGATCTGCCTGCTGCTGAGAAGCAGCTGGCTGCTGTTCAACAGAAGAAACATCGCTCTGTTCCTCCTGCGCAGCCCTCCGCTGCTGTAAAGAAGGAGGAACTGCCTTTTTATTACGTGAAATTGCCTCTAGCATGATTCTCCCTGCGGGCAATAGCCTCGCAGCTGTTTTATCCCTTTTAGTTGCCCTGTGGTACAGTTCCCTATTTGCCTCTTGCCAAAATGCCGGCTCAAATAGGACGTGGGTTTCACAATGTGGAAAGTTACACCGAACCCACAAAAGCAGAGCTTGAAGCTCCTTTTCAGGAAGGCCTGCAGGATGTGCAGACATAACTACTTGTAAAGCAGATAGGATCCTAAGTTGTTCCTGGGAGACTCCCAGCCCCATGTGTTCTGGATTCGACTGGTCTCATCAAAACTGAAGAACAGGGTGCAGATGTTCTCAAATCCGTCCCGGAGGTGTCCTGATCACTGACCAGCAGATCTCAGGGTGATGAGTCCAGGGCCCTTGGAGTTCGTCTGTCCGAGGCGAAGTTGAAGTCAGCTGCTGTGGCCACAAATCTTCCCCTGTCTTCTCTGGATTTCTTCCTGGCTTTAGAGGGCTTTGTGCGTTCACTGGAAAGCACCCAGTGAAGCCAATTCTCGGTGAGGTGCCCCCTCGGTGCCCACCCAGGGACGCCAGATGTCGGGGTGGGTTCCTCACCCGAGCTTTAGGTGCTTTAAAGTCCTTGGCCCTCTAAAAGCCCCGAGTCGCATCCGTGTAAAAAAGCAGAGTCCTCAAGGTCTGCTTTCAGATTTCTCATGTTGTTTATTATTCGATATCTCAGAATTTTCTCTGCTCCCCAGCCGAGGTCCGGACAGCAGCTGGGACACGAGGCGACTGCCCGCCTCAGGGGATGTCCCCTAACATTTATACAGATAACTACGTATTGGTAATTTACTATTTTGTGCCAATGCCCAGTGCCCACACTAAAAGTGACATTTCTACTTTGCTCCAATCCACTCTAACTACTTTGTGCCATCACCACCCCAAAAGATGGAGGACGAGGAAGAAGGAGAAGTACATGAGGTACCACCCAAATTCCACCATCTTGTCCCCATTTACCTCTATTCTATAAACTCTAAAACTACTGAGTTCTGTATCGTCTACTGTGCTAAACTACTGTTTTCACATCCTGGTGGTTTGTAATTCCTTTTGCAGTGTTGGAAGCTTTTCCCATGGATTAAAATGAACCCCGGTGTTTTCCTGGGCTCTGTGCCAAGGTCTCTGAGCCCCCTGGACCGGCTCCACACCCCCCTGTCCAGGGCTCAAACTCCTTTCCTCGGGTCCCAGGCCATCCAAGGGGATGTCCTGGACTCCAACACTTTCAAGCAGTTTTATGTACAGTTATTCACACAGTGGTCACACTTGCGTGACAAGGTTCCACTGTAGGGACAATGTATACAATACAGCATTTCCTTAGGATATTAATATTAATTTTGGATAGTAGCAAAGATACCTTTTCTTCTCCTTTTTCTTCGTGTCAGTTCTGGCGATCAACTGTAAAATGTGAGAGTGATTAGGCATGGCAGCTTTTTTCTACACCAGTATTTTGATGCACGAAAACTTTCTCTCTTCTCTCTCTCTCTCTTTTTTTTTTTTTTTTAATCTAAGACAAAGATGAACAGAATATTTGGGAATTAGCCATGTGATCCACATTTCTGACAACTGCAGATGGGGAATTTCTGTTCTCTTTCATGTCTGCCTTTTCAGCTTTTGCCAGAATGTGATAACAGAAGAAACCTTTCTGACCAGAACACTATCACGTTATCAGTGTAACTGGAAAACGGTAGAGAGAGAGACTTCAGCTTTCCACAGAGTGTGCCAGCAGCACCCTAATGTGGCTACTTGTTTGACCAGCTGCTGAGTTCCAAGCACTCAGAGTGGAGTCTCTAACCAAGAAATATCCTTCAGTGCTGGCCAGCAGGATGCTGGTCTGAGTACCCAGAGGGCAATCACAGCAAGCATTGTAGGGGGAAAAGGGCAAGCAAGCCCTCAGATGGACGGGGGGGGAAGCCTGCCAAAGGGCACAGACACCAGATTTTGAACAGGTTTCAGTAGCTTCAGATAGAGCTGGTGCGCTCAGGGTGTGCCTGAGCATAGCGCAGGGATCAAACTACCAGCAACTCATCTCGGGGTCTGATCCTTCCTGAGCTGCACGCCAGCGGAAAGTTGGGCTTGCTGCTGCTTTCGCCTGCCATCCGGGAGTGGATCAGACCGACGCCGCGATCCCTGGCTGAGCCTGTGCCTCGCAACCGCTCGTCTGCGCATTTGTCGCTGCGGGAGGCTCGGCGGCTGGAGTATTTGAGGGGCTGGGCAGCGGGGGAAGATGCTCAGAGCCTGCGGAGGCCGTGCGCCCGGCGGAGCGCAGCCGCGGCGGGGCACGGAGGGGGCGCGGGCTCGGGCGCTGCGGGGGCCGCGCTCCGCTCTCCGGGCGCCTCGGGCCGCCGATCTCCAGCCCATCCTCGGCTACCTCCATCTCCACCCCATCTCCCGATCCGGTCGCTGGGTGCCCCGGAGCCCCTACCCTCGGCTCCGGCCACGCTCTTCCCGGGCCCCCCTCCTCCGCTGGCTGACTGCTGTCAGAGACGCCCTGCCCCGCTGTCCCCGTCCTCCCCCCTCTGCCCCGGCCAGCCGCCCAGTCCCGGTCCACTCTCCCCTCTCTCAGCGCCGTCGACTCCGCTCCCCGCCCTGCCCTTCTCTGCGCGCCCCGCTGCCCCCGGCGCTGCCCCCGGCCCCGTGCGCAGGGCGGCAGGCGAGGCTGCGGGGCCGGCGCGGGTGCCCCCTTCCTCCTGCCCTCGCCCGCTCCGGGCAACCCGCTGAGAGATGGACTTGGCAGGCGTGCTGCTGGCGCTGCTCCTCGTGCTGGTGCTGGTTGTTTCTCTGCTCTCCAACCTCCTGGTGCCGCTATGCTTCGTCTACAGTACGGAGATCCGCAAGCAGGTCGCCGGGGTTTTCCTGGTGAACTTATCCTTCTGCAACCTGCTTCTCACCGTTCTGAACATGCCTTTTGCCCTGCTGGGCATCCTGAGGAGCCAGCAACCTCTCGGGGGCTGCGTCTGCAAGGCGGTGGGTTTCCTGGAAGCTTTCCTGATTTCCAACACCATGCTGAGCATGGCAGCGCTCAGCATCGACAAATGGATTGCCGTGGTGTTCCCCCTGAGCTACACCAGCAAGATGCGGTATAAGGACGCTGTGATACTGATGGGCTACTCGTGGCTCCACTCCCTCACGTTCCCCTTGGTATCCTTGTTTTACTCATGGGTAGATTACAACAGCGTTTATGCCTCTTGCACCTTACACCTGAAGAAGAGACGGAGCGGAGAAGGTTTACAGTGTTCACCATCGTCTTTCACTCCACCAGTTTCATGCTGTCTCTGGTGATCTTGTGTTTCACCTATTTGAAGGTGTTGAAAGTTGCCCGGTTCCACTGCAAGCGGATAGACATTATTACCATGCAGACTCTGGTTTTGCTGGTGGATATCCACCCCAGGTAATGGCTGCGCGTTCGGATTCACAGCCCCGGTCACTCGCGGTAGTTACCCCCGGCGGAAAAGATACCCCGCCTCTCCAGCACCCTTTCCTGCCCGCCCCGGCCGCATGGCGAGCGCTCCTGCCTCTAGTTTCAGACGCTGCTTACAGTGCCAGGAACGGTGGCTTGTGCATTTGTAGCCTTCTCTGTTTAAATGCTAATCGAGCTCTCCAGGTTATCCCACTTGCCCGAGCTCCCTTCAAGCGGGACTCACTGCTTTGTTGTGTGCGATCGTCCCGAGGCTCGGCGGGGCCGGGGCTATCCTCCTTCTCTCCGGGCTGCCCTCCTCTTCCCGAGGGGATTGCCTTCCTCTCCCCCAGGGGCTGCCTTCCTCTCCCCCGGGCGCTGCCTTCCTCTCCACGTTCCCGGGCGCAGGGGCTTTGGGGAGTGGAGAAGGTTCTATCCCTCTGCCTTGGGCTCACATCTCACCTCCTCCCTTCTTGCCTTAACACCCTCACTGCTCTTTTCCCTCCGTAGTGTGAAGCAGCGCTGTCTGAACGAGCAGAAAAGGAGGAGGCAGAGGGCTACCAAGAAAATAAGTATTTTTATAGGGTCGTTCGTCATCTGTTTTGGTCCTTACATTATCACCAGGTTAGTATCCCCTGTCGGGGTGGGGGACTTTGTGGGATCAGGATGTCCTGTGATTGGCAGGTGCCCGGGGGTCCCACAGCTAATTTGGGGGGGGCAGAGCCAAACGGATCCTCGGGACCGGTCTTGAGGCGCAGAGCACACAAACACACACAAACACACCCTGACACGCCACTCCTGTCCACACACCCAGTCCTAGGGGGCAGCCCCGGCAGGACCTGGCTCTCCTCCCCTCATCGCAGCCAGGTTTGGGCACCTCTGCCAAAAGCAAGTGGCTTTTAGGACAAGTACTGGGAATTGATTACATGCCAGTGGGAGATAAAAGCAGTTTAAAGGACTTGACACCCTTCCTTAGTAGCACAACCCTAGCAATAGAAAGGAAAACAGACAGACTTGCCTGATTAGCTTAGGGGTTTTTTTGGTTTTTTTAAGGCATAAGGCCGAGTTTGCTGCTGTTGGAAGCTGATATAATCTAAATTTGTCCAGGCTGATAATTTGTCAGATAAGATTTCAGTCTGGAAACATTAATGCCTGGAAATACATTGCTAATGGTGCAGCACAGACTTATGATGAGGTGTAAAAGTTACTTCCCAGGAAAAGCAGGACTTCTTAAATGTATAGGAAACACCATGTTCCTCAAATGGACAGAATTCTAGGCATCCATCCTGGTGGTTTGCACCTTTTGAAGTGTCCATGGATCATTGTTGTTATCTACTTGTGTAGTTTTCATACAATAGATGATTATTAATATTTTTAAATCTTGTATAAACCAGTGAGCTGGAAGTCAGTGTAACTACACTGAATTGCAGCATCCCAGCATTTAGCCTTTCGGCTCTAAACCGAAATGGCCTACATCCTTCACAAGTGATTTTTAAAAATATTTCCCACTTTCACAGTGTGTTCAAGACAGCCTTGAAGAGTCTTCTGAAGTTGCTGACTTGTGTTGAGGGAGGTGCATTAGTGTGCAAACACCCCCAGTGAGGGCTTCTTCAAGGCTGTTACCCAGGTTGCCAGTGTCTGCAGCCACAGCAGCTGACAGAACCTGGCCAGCTTTAGTGCTCTCATCTCACAGTCACACACACACAGGCCATTTATGGTCAGTGCCACTGCCCTTTTCTGAGAGGAGTAGGGGACAGGTTAAGGCCAATGCACTAAACAGAGAATATTTTTAAAATTTGTAAAGTGACATTTATTTCAGTTCTCATGTACATGTTGGAAGGGATTCCTTCCTGATTGCCTGGACAGCTACATTTTTTTTCTGCAGTTGAAAGGATTATTACAAATATTAACATTACATCACATAGTTAAAAGGTTACTTTATCATTGTTCAGTACATTTTGAGCCATGTTCTATTCACTTTTGCCATAATCAGGATGTAATTATGTTGAGCAAAGTGGATTTTGCCATCTTCTTTCCATCTGAACATTACCAAGCTCAGCAAATTCCAAAGGTGGCCACATTTTTTAGGGCAGAGGTATTTCTCATAAACTTCTAAAATAAAAGTTACTTCCTTCTTCAGACTTTGCATTTGGCAAATGTGAGACGGTGCATTTTCTATGTGTGACAAACGTGTACCTACTGAATCACTGTAGAGAAGGCTGAAGGGCTTGTTCATGGAAATGTGTGTCAAGGTACAGCTTCTGTCTGTCACAGGGACTGAGCTGGTTCAGTGACAGCAGAATGGAAAGTATCTGGGGAGGACATCAAAAGGCTCCTTGTCTCAGAGACAAGGCAGTGGCAAGACAGCACTTGCTGGTGATGGAGGTGAGATTGGAGGCCTTGCTGCCATGCCTGTTCCCCCACTCTTCCTTCATTCTGATTTTCAGGGGGGTGGCACTGAAGCAGTCTCTGGGGAGGCAATGTAAAAGCCTTCCTCCCCATTGTCTTGCTCTTGGCCTGGTGACTCAGGTTGCATTGTGAGCTCAGTATTTGCTCCTCACTTCAGAAATTTGAACGAGATTAGGCTCATTAGCAATATATTCATCTTTTCTCTGAGAGACGACAGATGAATTGAATCTCCTTTGGAACAGCACTGAAAGCAAGAAAATCCTACTAAGATGCATTCAAATGGATATTTCTGACTTGTTTTGGCCAGACCCTTTATCTTATTAAAATCTGTGTAATTTTTCTTCTGTTGGCTTCAGTGCAATCAAGTTTGGATCCATAATGCATTAATGGGAACATAGCAATACATCTATTTTGAAGACTAAAAGATATCTTACTCTTCTTATTTAGTGTCTTTATAAAAACATCAATTAGATATTTGTTGTATTAGGATGATATTACAATTACATGGCAAGTGTCATTTATTGTACAATTACTTCTCATATTTTGTATCTTCCTGTTCTACCTATTTTGAACTCACTGGAAATTTCTCTGAGCAGCTTCAAACAGAAGTAATCTGTTTTTTTCAAATGCACTTGCCATAAGAATGATTTAACTTTTAGCCATATAAATAAGAAAATTTCCTGTCACTTGTAGCAGTGTTCTGTCCAGATGATGGTAAGTCAGCTTTTCTACGAGGAGGGACTAAAACAGCTTCCAAAGTCAACACCCTGCAAGTCAGGAGCTCTGCATTTTGGAAAGAGGACAGAAGGTTTTTCAAGCCCTGAGAAAGCTTCTGATCTTACATCTTCAAGCAGTGATGTCTTAGAGAAAAGGGCTATTTTATCTCCCAGAACAATTTCTTTACTTCTGGGGTGAATAGAGCAAAGTAGTATATTCTTGCTCCTGCAAAAGGTTTTACAGAAGATATACACAAAATAAAAATTCCTCACACTGTTCTTTCCATCTTCTTGGAGGATTTGCCCACTGCAGATGATCTGGGTGAGACATTTACTGGAACAGTCTGAAAGATTGCCCTCACTACTGTGGAAAAATTGTTTAACTTAGTTGTGGTTTCTGCCCCCGTGATTAATACATCCCTCTCAGCGGAGGTGCTGAGGCCTGTAAATCTATTCTTTATAACATAAATTAGATGTAAATCCAAATAATTGTTTTTAATTTGCTGGTCGTTGGAGAAGGCAGTGCTTTTCAAGGCTGCTCCCAAAGTTCACTGAAGTCTGTAGATGCTTCTCAGCTGAGTTAGGATGATTTCCAGTTCACTGTAGGTTTTTGTGAATTTGCTGCAACAAATAAATACTCAGTCTCTCCTAGGAGAGGGAACCTACTAGACATCACTGGGTGTGTAAAACAAATATCTTCCAAGGGATCAGCAACATCAGATGCTGTTTGACCACTGATAAAACAAGACACAGGCAGTTCAGAACAGGCAGTAAATTTTATACTTTGCAAAACAAATGTCTTTTCAAGTGCAAATTCAGCATTTAATCAAAGGTTTTGGTCCCAAGAGAGTTGTCAGCTCTGTTTCCCCTTGTTCCTTCTTTTTTTTGTGAGTTGCTTTTATTAACATTGTCTTTGATATTTCCTAGAAACTTTTCCCATTTTTTGCTATTTTTAAGAAGTATGCTGCTGCAAAAGTATTGCTGAGCAAAGAGCTCCAGTGTCCAACTTCTCTTTGTTTTCAATGTTTTAAAAATAGTTCTGTATTTAAATATTCTCTAGCATTGAAGAAAATAACGCAGCCATTTCCTTTATAGTTTGTATTGAACCGTATGTATGTGACCCAGTGCTGTACAGGACTTCATATTTTATTCATTAATTTAGTTTGAGGGAGTAGATGTTTGATGTGCAGCTATTTCAAGCCAATTCCACTTTCTAAAATCCTTCTAATCAAATTGGATCACCTCCTGATATAGATATTTAATTTAAAAAATCCTCACACTTGTGATAATTTTTATTCTGTATTGTAACTTTAAAACTGTTCTTCCACGTATGAAGAAACTGATGTTACTCTCTTATAAACATGAAGACATTAACATTTACTTTCTACCTTCTAGTCAGCTTGTGTAAACATGCTTCAGTATAATTAACTAGTTTAATGTTTGGGACTGAGGTTGGACATATGGCAATGCTGTGTCTGCTCCTGTCTGTAGCTCTGCCTGTAGCTAATTTGAGGCAAAAATTGCAGATTTCCAAATGAATTTACCAAACTTTGTGCCATAACAAGGAGGGAAGCGTGGCATTCCCTGTCTCTGAGGGGCTGTGCAGCATCACCCTTGTTATTTCAAGGTCTTGGTGTTCAGGACAGTGTTGGGCTGGCACCAGAGAGGGGCTCGTGGTGGGAAACATGTGCCCAGTGCCTCAGCCAGGCATCAGCAACCCTGAGCACTGCAGTCCTCACACACAGCCTGCCCTGGCACCTGCACCAAGGACACTGGGAGCAGCTGTCACCCCCTTAAGCTGCAGCATCTGGATCTGTGTCCTGAGCACAGACACTTGTTCTTCAAAGGCTCAACTCAGAGATGACATTTAATGAATATTTGGAGGGAAAGAAGGATGAAGCAAAACTGGTCTTTTAGATCATATCCTAATGATTACAAACTGGGCTAAAAAATGAGAGATGTTGGGTGTTTCTTTTTTTATTATTATTATTATTTTGGGGATTTTCAATTATTCCTGAAGCCCAGGAGGGCTCCTGGCTGGGCTTTGCCTCATGCCGTAGTGTTGAGGCAAGTGTGGATGTGCAAGTGGGAGGCTTTACAGAGAAAGTGAGCTACCAGTAAAACAGAGCTTCTTCCAGGATTTACAGCAGCTGAATGAAGAGTTTTCCACATCACGCTTAAAAACTTAGATTACTATTCAATTATAGCTGACTTTTTTGGAGTTAGCCTTTAACCCCTCTGCCTGTATTTTTCTATTTTTTGAGGACATATACCTTCCTTCTTGTACCTCAAAGAGAAGTTTAATATCTATCTCATATTACTTCATCCTTTCCATCTTCCCACCAGTAGATGATTGCTCCTGGGAGAAGTACTTAGGATTTTGTGTGGTCCAGTTCTGAAAGACTTTGGACACGAGAAACAGCCTCTTTCCTTATGGCAAGGCTTCACATCCTACTTTGTTCAAGTGGTAGGAGTTGTACTCCAGTTAAATTTTCCTTTTGCCTAACTTCGTCCTGTGAGAGCCCATTGAATTATACCAAGCAGCTGAGCCAATTCTCATTCAGTCAAATTGGAGTTGGCTTAGTCTAACTCCCCTGAAGCTTGGAAAAGCACCATGCATGTGACAGAGTGGTAAAGCAAAGGCATTCCCCTCACGTTGTCCAGTGGGTTTGCTGAGACCTGACCCCTCACACCTGAGGGAAAGCGAGCAGCCTGGGCCCCCATCTCCACTGTCCATCCAAATTTTCCATCAGTTGGATTTCTTTTTTCTACAACCTGCTAAAAATGTTGATTTTTCTATTTAACATAAAATAAACCTCTCTGTTTTTCAGCCCACTGTTATTTACCACAAGTGGGACTGAATCATGTTTCTACATTTCCCCTCTGTTTTTCACTTCTTGAATCCAGGCTACAGGCAAATTTGAAACGCTCTGTGGCAGACAGCAGGACAGACACATGGACACATTTTGAAAGGACTCTGGAAAGAAATTTAGCATTTATTAGAAGATGGAAACACTTTTGTTTCTAATACGCAATTAGGGAATTAAGAAATCTTTGAAGAGAATCCAAATAGTCAGGTTAAAAAAATTCCAACAGCCTAATACCCCTAGTAACATCCAGGCCTGGCATTTAAATTAAGTATCTCTCTCTTTCAAGGTGTGATCCTTTTCACTCTCCCATCCATGGCCACAAATCAACATTTAATGCCATTTGCACACTTGGAAAATCCACTCCTTCTGCTCTGTGAGGGATTCATCACCCTTTTCTCCTTCCCTTCCCAAAAGCAGGAAAAGGGTTGCTTAAGAACTGACACTTAAGAACAGCAAGAGAGGCTGTTTAACAAGACTTGGGCAAGTCTGGATTTTTTCCAGAGCAATTCCTAGTACAGCAGCTGTGAGGGTCCTGTCAAAACACCAGCCGAAATAATTTACTTGCTGTCCTTTGCCATTCCTCTATCTGTGAGCAAACTAAAAATAGAGATGAACTGTGGGGCTCCAAGTAACTACACTAAGTGTAGCATTTGAAATGATGGTGTGTATTTAACAAGAAATGTTTTATAATTGAAACAGAAATAGTAGGAGCTAAATATAGACTTTTAAATTCATTTGGACTCTGGAGTTGGCAGTTTTGTCTTTATGGTATTTGTATGATTTCCTTATTTGAATCAACATGAAGTGATATTTTTTTTTTTTCAGACTGCAGCATTTCAATGATCCAACATTTTTGATACACATCAGCATGGAACATCTGGCACATACAAGTCAAATTTTAAAATCAGATTTTTTCCTCTCAGACAAAGTTCCTGTGACAAAATCAAACTGGGCAGTAGTGTACCTCTCAAATGGTGACAGAAGGAAATAACTTTTTTTTTGCCAAATCTATTCTTTTTGTTTTATTTTGATTAACAGGCCTGGGGTGGTGATTCTTTGACTCTGTTTGTAGAGAGACATGAGTTACTTCCTCCCACACTGATGCCAAGCCAGAAGTGCTCAGAGACAACTGAGTCTGCTGTGCACAATTTATTGCTGCCACGCCAAGCTAGAAAGTCCTCTTCTGTGATTTCCTCCTTGAAAAGCTCCTGAAGAAATCACTGCACCACATTATGGATATTCTCTAAATTCTCCTGGGCAAGTGGGAAGCAGTCTCCTTTCCCGTAGGGCAGATGCTGCCTAGTCAATAGAAAGCAAAAGCACATTGGGTTGTCATTGCCTGTGGATACCTGGCTGTTGTGGGAAGGACAAGGTGTGACAGAAAAGAAACCAGGGTAATAAAAAGCAAAACACCAAGGTTTCTTAGTCCTTAAATTTCCCAGTAAACGGGCAGTAAAATGTCATGAGTAGTCCTCTCACCGAGCTGTAGCTGCCTGTAAGACAGGAGTCAGGTCTCAGCTATTTGTCTCCCTCTAAGAGAGAGAAAAAGAGGATTAATCCCATCGTGACACAGAATTAGTACTGCCCATTGGAAGTGTGCCACTCTAGTGCATACTGAAAAAGCCTAGCCAGTTCAGAGTCAGAGAATCCTATTTGAAGAACAGAATTACCCAGAAAAACTGGAAGATCAATGTGGGCAAATAAATAACTTGAAAGTGTCCCAGTGGAAGAAATTTTATACAACTTTTTTTTTTTCCAAAGCAAAGTATTTGGCTAAAGATACCATTACTGCTTCAGTTCAATCTCAATAGAAATCAGTAAAATATATTTTTCATTAAAACCAGCGATTACTGAATAACAGGATTTAACTTCCCACCACATCCTGTTTCTAGCTGCAGGCCTTTTGAAAATGCAGCAGCATCTCAGTGGCAGAAGTGGCACTGCTGTCTGAGCTCTCTGGTGACAGAGCTTTCCAATAACAGCAAGTCTCATCTTCACCTCTCAGTCAGGGCTGCCAGGGGGGGAGTTCAGAACTAAGTCAGGAGGGGCAAAGACATCACTGCATCATCTTCCAGCCCTTCGAAAAAAACAAAGAGCACATACATGGCAGCACTTTAGTTTCTATGGTTACTTATGAATAACAGCACAGCTGGGGAACTGTTGCTACAACCCACTAGCAGAGATCATTTAAGAGGTCACACTTAAGCAGATCCATTAAAAAGCACTGCTTTTTTCAGAGATAATAAAACTTGAGGACTGTAGGTTGTGCTCTTTAGGTTACTATTAAGCGGACTATCCTGCTAGCCATAAATTTGCCCCTCATTGTTTCAAAAGCAATAGGAGGAAGGATAGCTCTTTATTTATGACACCAACAAGGACTGATGATTTCTGGACAAAACCTTGATCACGCTCATGATTCACATGGATTTTGTCAGTCACAGATGTTGATGTCTCCCATGCTAATGCAGGCCCCGCGGCTCCCCGGGCAGCCCCCGGCCCTGTGCCCGCTGCAGAGCCCGGCGCCGGCGGCTGCTGCCCGGGCCTCGGGGCTGTGCGGGCAGGGGAGGCCGGGGCCGGGCGCGGCGAGAGCCGACCGAGGGGCAGAGCCCGCGCCGACCCTTCCCTGCCGCCGCTCTCTGCAGCTGACAGACGACAGGAGCCGAGCGGCCGAGACCCTGCGCCAGGCCCTGCCGTACCTGGAGAGCCCGCAGGAGCCCCTGCGAGAGGTGGCCCTCAGGTTCATCGGTGAGCCACGGGCCCGGGCTCCCTCCCCGGCCCGCCGCAGCTCGGCCCCCGCCCCGACCCCGGCTGCTGCCCCGGCTGCGGCGGCGGCCGGGCCCGGCGCCGTGGAGCCCCGCCTGGCCTCGGGGCCGCCGCCGCCCTCTGGCAGCCGTGCCCTGGGGCGGCAGAGTGCGGCAAGGGCCCGGGCTGAGCCCTGCCGGGGCAGGAGGCCGTGTGGCCACAGGGCCGGCAGCGCCGCTGGCAGGGAGCCGTGCCGCTGCGGCCCTGACAGGCTCTGTGTCCGCAGGGTCCGCCAGGGTACTCTTGAGAGGGCAGAAGGAAGCGCTCCAGGTCCTCGATGAGGTGAGTGATGGCCGTGGGCTGGCAGTGGGATCCGGCAGGGAGGGGCTGCACTGCCTGCACAGGGAGCTGCGATGTCTGGCCTGGCTGTGGAGGGCTTTGCTCTCTGTGTGGACGAGGGGTGGTGTGGGCAGAGCACAGAGAGATTTCAGGGACACGGGGAGGATTCAGGTCAGTACCTTCTGGCTGATCCTGTTGGCCTCTCCATCTTGTGGCCACTGCAAGAGCCGAGAGGGACGCCCTTGGCGGGAGGGTCTCCCAGGATTCCTGCAGGTGTGCGCCCTGACTGTGGCTCTCTTCCTCCGTGTTCTGCCTTTCAAGCCCAGTTTGGCAGAGGAGCTTGTCTGCAGGACGCAGTGAAGCAGTGTCCCAAGAACAGCACCAGCAGAAACTGAAGAGGACACCATCTCCCACTGCCGCTGCAGCTCCAGGCACAGCTGAGGATTGGCACAGCTGAGCCTGTGGAACACTGGCATTGCTTTTCAGCCCTCTCCCTCCCTTTTGACAGCTCGTTAGTTCCAGCCCTCAGACCCTGCCCATCCCCTTTTTTTCCCTTCCAGCTCATCCCTTTGCTTTGCCTTTAATTAATAAACGCTTTGTCTTCTTCACTTTATTTGCATCTCTGTGGAGCCGAAGCGGCGTCAAAACGACACACAGGCCCCTTCTGCCGTCCTTGCCTCTAGAGGTACCTAGACGCCTTGGGGTGCAATGAGGGCCCCTTCGGCATGAGAAGGTGGCAGTGGCTGAAGCTGAGCTGGGAATTTGCTTGGGCTTGGCTGGGCTTCCAGAGGTGATGCAGGTGCTGCTGTTAGCTTGGAAAACACATAATCACAGATGATTACGAGGTGCTTTACTGAGAGCTCTGGGAGTCGGGGTACAGGTCCAAATCCAGCTCCCAACGAGGGCTCAGAAGACATACAGTATTATAGTCTACAACTGTATGTTAATCAATATGCACTCCCATTGTTCTATTGTATACACCTGAGCATGAATTTCGGTAAATATCTTCCCTTATGATTCTCAGGATTCTGTTTTAAGGTAATAATCACGTTCAGCTACCAACAATCATTATAATTATATCATCTATGATACGATGATTAGGTACAGTTTCACCCAACCTAGTAGAGAGCAGCTTTATTTCTTAGATACATAGGCCTAAGTACAAATCGTCCTAATCCTCCCTCCTCCCTGATTACCCAGGCAAAGTTATACTTGATTTGGTTAGAACAATGAAAGCAACATCCTGGTTACAGTGAAGCTGATGTTCTATTCCCCGGCTTTGTGGCCACCGAAATTCTTAACCCTATCTTAACATTTCCCCGCTTTGAAAGTATTTTCACTATAAATCTACTAAGTGTAAATGCTTTCATTCAATACAGTCTATTCGTCTTCAGAGTCTATACTGGATGTTCAGCTTCAAATCCGTGATTGGCATGGGCTTCGTTGTGGAAGTTATTACGGATCAAAGGTGCTGGAGGTGCAGTATTGTATCATGTCATCGCCTTTGAATATGCAGATAGCCCCATCCTTTTTGTTTCAATCCCCAAGACCCCCCAGAACTGACCCTCAAAGTCCTCACAAATAACATGACACTGCTCAGACATGGGAGAAAACCCCTTCTTAAAATCTAATTTGCATGTTTTGCACCTCATTTTCCAAGTTCATCATACAGTCCCTGATTGGGATGTCATGCACCCCCCAAAAAATCTACCCCAAAATCCACCCTAAGACCCCAAATGTAGCAGTCCGCTGTTTCTGCCACAGTGGAGGCTTTGGTATTTAGACATACAGCACGACTTCCACTTTGCTTTCATGAGTGGGTCGGGTCTTGTAACAGACGCATTGTACCAATATGGCAGACGGTTACAAAAGACGTTTATTAAGTAAAAGGTTCAGGTTATATACCCTCGGGTCTTCTACTACGTCAAACAGGATATTGCCACACTTTCCGGGTTAGTAGTTGGAGTGGAAAAGTACTGGCACATGTTAGTAGAGGGTCTACATTCCTTTCAGGGGTAGCTTATCATGAGAGGGGGATGGGGCTTGCTCTTTTCCTCTCCGTTACAGCCCGAAATCTTCCGCGCCGCCTGTCCCTATCTAACCACATCTCCCCCCCCCTCTCTCACAAAAGAACGAGGTAGTTATACGCATATATATATATAGATATAGGCACTAAATGAGGTAGAAGGTTAGGATTTAACAAGGGAAAAAGGAGTTTGGAAACCTGAGTAAATTTCTGCCAGGCAAGTTTGGAAATCTTGTGACTGGCAATTTTAAATTCACAGCATCTCATGTTGGCCTATGAACAGAATGTTAGTCTGATCTAGGCGAGCTTTGACAAATGAGACTATCTTGTTCAGCAGGCATGGTCCGAAGGTAACAGCTAAAAGTAGCATTGCCAATGGGCCTACCAAGGTGGAAATCAAAGTGGTTAACCATGGGGATTGGTTAAACCAGGATTCGAACCAGCCTTGCTGAGCTTCCCTATCTTTCTGTCTCTGAGCCAGTCTGTTTCGGAGTTCGGCCATGGAGTCCCTGACGACTCCGGTGTGGTCTGCATAGAAGCAGCATTCCTCTTTCAAGGCTGCACACAGACCTCCCTGCTGCATGAACAGGAGATCCAGTCCGCGCCGGTTCTGTAGAACCACTTCTGAAAGCGAAGAGACTGACTTCTCCAAGTAGGAAATGGACTTCTCGATCCTCTGCAGGTCCTCATCTATAGTTATTTGCAGCTGAGACAGACCCTGGTGTTGTGTTGCCAGGGCTGAGACACCTGTCGCTGTGCCGGCTGCTCCTAAGGCGAGTAGCATTGCGATGGTAACACCTGTCAATATCTCTCTTTTGTGGAGCCTGTTGGATTCTTCGAGAAGGCTGTACATTTCTTCCTCTGAGTGGTACAGGACTCTAGGAACAATCAGAACTTGGACACAGAAATCGTTAGAATCATCAAACTTGGGAAGAAATACACACGGACTTACTCCAGACCTCTGACAAACCCACATTGCCGATGTAGCAGGGATTACCCACTTGTTATTCTTTCTGTTAGGCTTTACAACTCTGGTGCAGACATTCCCTTTTCGCTCAGCCAGGGTTGCATTACCAAAGCATTTGCCTCGGCCTGAGACCTGGCTTAGGGTGATGCCTCTGCGAGGTGTGTCCCATCGGCACTGCTGGGGTGCATCAGCGGCGGAGTAACTGAATGGGGTGTTTAAAGCAACTCCTTCATAAAAAGGTGGTTGGACATCA
Organism: Sylvia atricapilla; assembly: GCF_009819655.1. Lineage (NCBI taxonomy): Eukaryota > Metazoa > Chordata > Aves > Passeriformes > Sylviidae > Sylvia > Sylvia atricapilla. The sequence goes on along the minus strand of NW_027077177.1, from coordinate 36,321 downwards.
TAACAAAGCCAACAGGAATTAGTTAGGTTAGGGTTAGATTCATTCAGGGATAGGAAGGTAGCTTCTAACATACGAAAGATTGGATCGGGATCTGACCTAGCTAATTTGTCCATCTGAAAGGCTTTTGCATCACTAGTTGGGGTTCTGCTGACACCTGTAGGTGCAGCCCTAGGGTAGGTCATATTTCTCTTTGTCTGTGTGCTTTTAATTATCTTGTTGGGCCCCACAGCTCTGGGTTCTGAGGGTTGAGACTTGGTAATTTGCACGTTCACCCACTTTTTTGACCCTTGAAGGACCACTGTCCAGGTTTTGCCCACCGTCCAGCTAGGATGAGTGGGTTGCAAAACTGTCATGTTATAGTATATGCATTTTCGGATTTTTGGGATTTTGTAGCTATATCGATAGGAATTCCCATGTACAGAGAGAGGTGTTTTACAACCTGCGGGTGCCCAGGTGAACTGCAGGAATTTGTCAGGTTCTTGTGGGTCCCACCCAGGCCCTGACGGCCTGGCGTCTGTTACAATGGTCTCACATCCCCAATGTCCGCAATATCCCCAGCCGGGGTTATTACAATAGCTTTTTCCTGCGTTTGAAGCTGGGCACCAATAGGATAGGTATGTGTGTGATGAAAATGGAGAATGAGGGTCTACCTTTGGTTGTCCTGGAAACAAATCGATAATACGAAGCACGAAGGATGGACTGTTTGGTGTGGTGATGTCTCTGAGCACCTTACCGCTGGTAAGATGTCTCATGACCCACCTGAATGGCTGGTGCGGGTAGAAATCTGAGCTGGCTTGTCCTCTGGCGACAAACCCCAGCAACAAAATCACACAGGCATATCGTTGGTGCTTGGATCTCGCCCGCGCGGGTTTCTCTGGTGTTTTCTGATGGCTTGGTGGTGTGTCTCGTTCCTCTGGCAACAAACTTAAATCGGTTAGTTTGCACTGAGTTTGTTCCCTTACATTGTTAAAGGCTTTGCTCGGTTTCGCTGTAAACTTTATAAAATCTGTTATCTCCGTTTCCGAATCGGACTCGGAGCTCTCTGTAGAGCTCGCCGTGGAGCTGTAGCTCCCTTCCGTATCGGAAGTGAACTGGTGGTAAGCTTCCGGTTTACTACGCTTTTTCGTCGGACTCCGCCCCCGTTCCGCCTTCCGTGGGTGGGCTCGGATATCCCCTCTACTTTGACTCCATTCCGCCTCCCGCGCCCGGCCCCCCCCTTCCGACCGGGGGTGACGCCGGCGCCTTTCGCGGGGGTAGTCCCACGTTCCCCCTTTTTGCTCGCCCCCGCGCTTGGTAGATGGCATTGGTAAAGGACCTTGTCCGCGTGTTCGCCCCCCCCCGCTCTCCCGCGCATGCGCCATGTAGGTCGGTGGCTCCGGATTTCCTCCGACCCCCCACGCATGCTCGGTCGCGGGGTTTTGCACTTCCGGGTTCGCATCGCCACGTGGCGCCCTCCCCCGCGCGCGCTCCACGTGGCCGGCGCCATCTTGGCCACATGGCGGGGGGGGTAGCGGCGATTGGTCGCCCCGCCCCCGCGCCAGACCGTCGGCACCATATTGGCCATATGGCGGGGGGTGTATTCCCTCCGCGGTATTGGCCAATCTCTCGGCGTCTCGCGCTTGCCGCGCGAGTTCTTCCCAGACGAACCGCGTACGCTCCTCCGCCCGCCCGCGCTGCATCTCAGCGCCAGGAGAGACTGCCGTTTCGGACCGCGCCGGACCGCCGCCGCTCCGCGCGGGCGGCGCCGCCGCCGGTCCTAGCGCAATGTCGCCGCTCGGACCCTGGACGCGGCAAGGAGGGACGGTCGGGGAAGCCGCGGTTTTTTCGGGGGTGTTCGGATCTGGGGGCTCTCGCGGGGGGATTTGGGGTTTTTCCACGTGCTCCGCGGCTTTTATGCATGCATTTGTGGAGGGGGTTACCGCGTCTGATTCCCGCTTTTCCCCTGGGGTTTCTGCCGCACTGCGCCCCCCCCCCCGTCTCTTCTAGGGCTTCTCCGGAGGGTCCTGCGCCCCCTCGGTCCCCTCTCCCCGGCTGCTTAGCCGTGAATAAACACGTTTTTGCAGCGTTCCAAGCCTCCTGTTCTTCCATTGCTTTTCGCAACACTTTTTCAACTTTTCCCCATGCTTTTAAAACTTTTCCGCTGCCGGTGGCTTTTGTATCTTCCGCCAGGGCAACTGTATATTTGTCCCACCCCTCTGAATTTAATATATATATTGGGTGTTTTATAACGCCAAAATCTGATAATCTTGCAATAGCAAGAAATAAATCCCTTTGGTCTCGCTGTTTCCAGTGGACCGCAACTAAACTCACGACCATCGTCACGGGCTTCATGCTGTCCGCGGGGTCCTGGGGGCGTCCCCCCTTTTCCTTCTCCTCCGCAGAAGTTCGGACCGGCCGACTCCTGCCCGCTGTGCCTTTTCCAAAGCGTGGCTCCCGTCCTCCGAGGTAATCGTTCCCGGGTTTACGGCACCACTTGTAGCAGTCCGCTGTTTCTGCCACAGTGGAGGCTTTGGTATTTAGACATACAGCACGACTTCCACTTTGCTTTCATGAGTGGGTCGGGTCTTGTAACAGACGCATTGTACCAATATGGCAGACGGTTACAAAAGACGTTTATTAAGTAAAAGGTTCAGGTTATATACCCTCGGGTCTTCTACTACGTCAAACAGGATATTGCCACACTTTCCGGGTTAGTAGTTGGAGTGGAAAAGTACTGGCACATGTTAGTAGAGGGTCTACATTCCTTTCAGGGGTAGCTTATCTTGAGAGGGGGATGGGGCTTGCTCTTTTCCTCTCCGTTACAGCCCGAAATCTTCCGCGCCGCCTGTCCCTATCTAACCACACCCAAATCTTCATCTCATTGTGGCTCTTCTGAGTCTTCCTGGAAGGCATTGGCATCTCATTTGAATCTCATTTCCATATCAAGAAATGGCTGTACACCTTTGACTCCACCCCCTTGTATTACACCCTGCAATAATATTTTGCCAAAAAACGTACATTGCATGCCAAATTCACTGGCCAGAAGAGGAGAACACGGAAGAATAAAGGTAGTTCAAAAAATTAGTAACCTTATTAGACAATTAATCATATGGCAAATTATTACATTAAACAATATGAACATTTCTGACGTGACAGTTTGTACATTTAACAATGTTTAATACCTCTCTGGTACTTTTAATTACAAATTTTATAGTTTCTGCAAGAGAAGTCATGGTAGGTGTTAAAGTCAAAGCAGTGCAATATCACCATCTGCTGGTCTCTTGCAATGCTTTGTGATGCTCCTGGCATCACACTGGCATGTCATGGGATGAGGCATGAGGCATCCTCTACTTCAAAGGCAGAGGAAGTAGAATCACTTCTTTTTTTCCCCAGATGGACGTTTTGCAGAAAAAATAAGTCTTTAGTCCTACTGCTCCTTATTTAAACCTAATTATTACTTGAGGCATGAGGACTGTTAGGCACATATTTAAAGTTAGCTGGTTCAAGCAGCAATGACAAATACATCTCATGCTAGAAATGGAGCAGTGCTGTAGGTTGGGGAGTGTTTGTGCTTTGGGCTGTTTTCCTTTTTGATGTGTCATTAAAGTACCTGTGGGGGAAAAGAAGGTTAAAAATAGAAAACTTTACTGCTGTTGCATTTTGGAAATAGAGTAAGGTTATCTCAGGGAAAAAAATGCAATCCTAGCTCTAGTAATACAGCAGCTAGAAAAACAAATTTATTTTTTTTTTCTATGAGAAAATGATTGCAAAATGATGATGCCCATGTATGTGATGGGTGAAATCAGAGTGTGGCCCTTGGACTGCCTAGGATAGCTTTTTTTTTGCTTATTTCCAGCAACTACTAAGCTATTTGTGTGATTTCCCTCTTGCATACCACATCATTCTGTAGAACCCAAACTCTGCTGTATTCTGAATTTAAACTATTGTGAGGTTTTCCAACAACTCCTTTCATTTTGCACTGGAATTGAAACAATACAATTTGCATTTAGGACTACCTTTTGACCTGTTACCTCTCAGCAGAAAAAAAAGCTAGCAAACTTCTGGGTATGGATAGGCTAGAGGGCTGTAGGAGAGGTGCTTCCAGAGGAATGGTTCACCCACAGACTGGTGTCTCATCATTCAGGGTTGACTGGGGAAGTGCTTGGCCTGGTTTTGTGGGGTTTGGGTAAATGGTGCCTCAATGTAAGGGAGCACCAAAGTCGCTGGCTTCTCATCAGCTCCCTCCATCATCTCATTTCCCTTCACCTGTGCAAAGGGCCATTAGGGAGGGATATACAGGAGGGTGATACTGGTAAGCCTCATCACTGCTTTGCTTGTCTTCTTTAATCCTGTCACTGTCTTTCTGTAATTGGAGGAGGGGGAGGAAAAAGGTGAGCAGGAGCAGCTCAGCTCAGTGGTGTGACTGAGGACGATGATGAATGAGAGGAGGAAACCAACAGATGTAGAGAGAACTGCCACCTTCAGCTTGTTCTTGCCATCTCACTAATGATGATGCCAGTGTCAGGCTCTGAAGCAGCTGTTACACACTCTCTTTAGGAGTGATACTGAGGTGGAAGATGTTTGCATTTGATCAGGAAATAAAAGGGACTGAGGACTTTTAAACTTTCTTGAAAGAAGATCCTGCTGTTCTAAGCCATGCTTTGATTATCGCACTGTGGATGAGATTCTTTTAAACTTGTGTGAGAATGGATGGGAGCACAGAATTCAGCAGCCTGTGTGGTGACATATCTGGCCAGATGTTTTCGAGCTTCATGTTGACTAATAGTGATTTTCTGTTTGGAGCTAAGCACTGACTTTTCAGCTGTGCACTCTGAGGCTGCCTGAGACTTCTCCAGCCTGAGCTGCAGATAGCATTCAGCATCTCTCTGAAGGTCCTGCCGCATTTTGAAATCATTCCCCATTCAGCACAGGGATGTCCAGTTGAATTGCCCTCTATAGTATCCTGGAAAACCTCTTTGTCCAAACTTCTTTGAAGTGTGGCTTTGTGATGACTTGAACACTGGTGAACCTTACCTGCAATCAGTTCCGGAAAACTTTTGGAGTAATTGCTGTAGGTCTTTAAAATTTCATTTGAAATAAAGACTACCGATAATTTATATTTATAAGCTGTCTCTGACAGTGCTGCCACACATTCATGCATGACTCAGCCACGTATTCTGAAAGTACAAATTTTTCACCCTTTGTTCAAAACAGAAATGCTGGCTTGGGTGTCTGCTCCATGTCTTGCAAATTTAGGGGCATTTTGGCTCCATTTGTGCCATCTATGGCAAAATAATTTCTGACTTTTTTATTTAACTGAAATTCCTTAAATTTATCTCTAAAACATTTTGTTGATTTTGGTACAATATATGCCTATATTCCTTTAAAAAAGTTGGTTTTATGATAAGTTAAATGATGTTCTCTCAGTTTCAGAATTAACAAACAAGTCTTCAAAATATATAGTATTTTATCGGGTTTTGAAATAGAAGTCTGATATTCTGTGTTGTGTTTTTGTTCATGTGTTAGTGAAATGATTGTCATATAATGCATGTTGTACTGCTAAGACTTAATATCTGAATTCTCTTAGACATGTAAAAAAGTTGTTATATGAAGGTGCTTCTGTGAAATGGTATTTTTTGGGTTTCTTTGCTCTACCAGTATATGGAAAATTGCACAAACTGCTGTAGTGACAAGTTGTAGTATTTTGGTTTTGATTACAGTTTGTGTATTTTAGGAGCAGGAAACAACGCTGTGCTTTTAGTATGTATTTTTAATTTTAGAAGTATCTCAGTCTTTCCATGCCATTTGTGGTGTATGGAATCAGTGGACTGTTGGCAGGATTCGTGACTCTCCTTCTGCCAGAAACACTAAATAAGCTGATCACTGAGAGCATTGAAGGCCTGCAGTCGCAGATACCAAGTCCTCAGGAATGAAGAGGCAGAGTAATTTTTTTTTACTGTACCTTTGCATTATTGTCCCCAGTATCCATGTGCAAGCCACAACTGTCTGTGTCTTGATTAGATTGTGCATTAGTGAACATGTGGTGGGAGTTTCTAAAGCCGTCTTTCTCCTGTGTTCAATGGAGATAACATTTATTCCTTGGCTCTTCAGGATGAAAAGGCAATCACCTGTTGGCATTAAATTATATACAAATAAATACTATTTTGTTTCCTTAAGAAAAAGTAAAAAAAAAAAAAAAAAAAATCAAGAATATATCCACCAACATTCCTATGCCTTTTCAGTAAAACAATCAGGCCTATTTTTCAGATATAGGATTGTGCGTTTTTATCAAGTTTGTAGTAGAACATAATCTACTGTTAATATATATTGGGAGAAGTCTTTTATTCTTCATCAGTTTCCTGTGTTTAAGCCATTTAAAGTGTTTTCCTGTTCTTGATATGCACTAAATTAAACTTCTGAAGTGGGAAATTAAATTTTTGTTTGATTCAAAAGGTACTAGAATAGAAAATGTGAAGTATATCCTGTAAGTTTGGAAATGGTCTCCCAGAAGAATTAGTTTTTAAAAAGAGGAACAGGGAGAAGATTTCTATAAAAATGGAATCGTTACCTTAGAAATAAGCAGGCTTAGTGTAGAAATAAAAAAATATGTGGTTTTCTTGTAGTTTTTCTTGATATGCTATCTTGTTAATTATCTGGTAATTATTAATCAGTTTAATCATATTACACACAATATTCTGCTTTCTTTTTATGCCAATACAGAGTACTGCTGCGTTCCGCTGAAATGGAAAAAAAAGCCCCGAGCTTCTTCAAATACTATTCCCCTTTTAATTTCTTAAAGACTCAATGAATTCTGGTTTTCACATTTAATATTAGGCTATAAAATAGGACAAGAAAAATATCACATGTAAAACATTTTTCGGTAATTATTTCTCTTCTGCGTGACAGGAAAACCAGTTAGAAGAAAATACTTGAGGATGAGGCCTGTCTGCAAAATGAAGCTGGCATTGAGAAGCTGAAGGGCAGAGTCTTGCCCCAGATGTGTGACAGGAAACGTTTGAAGGCTTGTGTATAATGCTGTTTGTAGCACGCTCAACAGTTTTTATGTGGAGGCGTGTAGGATATGGGGTTATAATTGTAAAGGTGTTTAAGGTTTACGCTGACCAGAAGGCCCTGAGGGAAAGCCACAGTTCAGGCCAGATGGTTGGAAGTCGGTTGAGCGGTGAGAGGCAGCTGGGAGTGAGGAGAGTCAGTTGAGTGACAGCTGGAAGTGAGATTGTGATTGGCTGGAGGGATGTGCAGACAGCGTATGAGCAGAACGGTGATTGGCTGGAGGGGCGCATGGACAGTGTATGAGCAGAACAGTGATTGGATTGTAGAATGTGTGGACAGCTGCACTGCAGCTGGGCCAGCCAATGGGTGCCTTCTTTCTGTTAAGTCTCAGTTACTTTGGGGAGAAATTAAAGGTATAAAAAGGGTACAATTTTTACAATAAAACGATCTCCTTTGGATGCATAAGGGGGTCCGTTTTGCTTTGTTCCCTATTGCTACTGAGGTAAATGGAAAAGATAGAATAAGTTGAGCAAAGCTTGTGAAAAAAGATCTGACAAATGCGTGCTTTAATTTAATGACTTAACAAAGCATACTTCAGAGGTTTGGACTTCTCTACAGTTTCTTAAAGTGAGGTATTAATTTATTCCACCAAATGTAATGGTTAGCTTCAGATGAAGCTATAATATTGTAATTGAAGTGATGGGTATAATTTTAAAATCTAGATGCCTTATATATTCTGTCAAGCTGGCATTGTGAAAAGGAACAGCATCCTGTATATGCTGATATTCTCTACAGGGGTTTTTTTGCCTCACAGTTTATGCCTCACGCTGTGAAGAGACCAAAGACTTGTATGGGTTGTTGACTTTAGTATGTCTACCATAAGAAACCTGAGCAGAAGACAAATAATTCTGTACTGGAAAAACTGCCAGGACTTGTAGAGGAACTTTTAAAGAATACAATGAGTAACCTTTCAGAGAAAGGTTATTAAGTTCTGGGTGTAGGTCTGGAAGGAGAAAGAATTGAATATGAATTATATATTGTATAGTATATTTAGTGATATTCCAACATATATCACATAATCAATTGGAAATTGTTCTTGCGAGGGGAACAGTGCTTGACTAACAGTTAATGTAGTTATGTTGGAGTAGATGCATCACAAAGATTACAAGTTTTTTGATGGCAAACACAATTTTATTTTAACTCTCCCCCCAATTTAAATATCTGTATTATAAATACTCCTTTTTACAGGATGTTTACCTAGGTATTTTTGAAGAGTATATGTTTGAGCTGTTCATTGGTTTAAGGTCTTAAAGAGCCAGTTTCTGGTTACTACAAAGTTGTTTATTACATAAATGCATCAGTCTTGAAGGCAAAGAGCTCTAAGTGTGCATTCTTGCTAAAAGCTATGAGGCTTAAGGTCCCAGTGGGGCATGAAGTGGCGGTCACACAGAGAGTCCAGGCCATGGGAGCAAAGGCAGATTGACAGAGACTCCCAGCCACAGGAGCAAAGGTAGATTCCTGGCCCAGGTTCCTGTTTCCAAGCAGCGTTCTCAGTGGCAGCGTCTGCAGCAGCAAAGGCTGTGGCAGCAGCAGCGACAGCACTCGTGGCATCAATCCCAGCCATAATACCTGGAAATAATATCTGGAATAATACCTGGCCAAGTCCTGGCAGCAGCTCCCTGGCCAAATCCCATTCTCGTCTTGGTGTAGATGGTAGGAGGATGGATCGATCAATCGAAGAATCGATTAATTGATGCCATTGCTCCCAAAACAGAGGATTTTTATCCGTTTTTATCCATAAGCTGTAGAGCTATTCATGGGTTTAGGTCTTAACGGGCCAAGATCAGTTTCTGGTTAATATAAAGTTGTTTATGATATAAATGCATCAGTCCCAAAGGCAGAGAGTTCTAAATGTGGTCTTACTGAAAGCTATGAGGCTTGAGATCCCAGCGGGGCAAAACAACAGCCTGACAGAGAGTCCTGGCCATGAGAACAGGGGCCGTTTCCTGGCCCACAGGAGAGAGGGTGTCTTGGGTTATATAACCGAAAAATGTTTATTCTTTTCCATCTGTTGAAACCAGTTGGGGAGTCGTTTTCCTTATCTCTTGTAACTCCAAGGGGGAGGGGGGCAGCTGCCCTTCTGATAATGGGCCAGCTGTCTCTTTCCACCCTGCGGGGGATATCTTTTGGTAATGAGCCATCAAGGCTCACCAATGACATGACACATTACATCATCCCATTGTGAGATGCTCCACCCAGTGGAGAAACCAAACTGTTCCTACTCCGATAAAAACTGAGAGGTAGGGACACCAGGCGTTGTGGTTTTCCACTGGATTTCTGAAGGAAGACCGGACCCATCTCACCATTACTGGACCCTGTTTTTTCTACAAGGACCATCTCTACTCCAACAGAACTACATCTGTTACTCCAGGAGGGCTTTCTTTGGACTGCTTCCAACACCCTGACCAACAGGGTGTCAGGTTGTGTTTCTGACTGTCAGGGTTTCTAGGATTTACTGTTTGTTCTGTTTACTTGTTTTGTACTACTACATTTGTGTTCTTAATATTTCTAGTAAAGAATTGTTATTCCTATTCCCAAATCTTTGCCTGAGGAGCCTTTAATTGCAAAATTTTAATAATTTGAAAGGGAGGCGGTTTACATTCTTCATTCCAAGGGAAACTCCAGCTTTTCCTGGCAGATACCTGTCTTGCCAAAACCAAGACAGAGGGATTGAGAGTATCCTGGTGAGATATTAATTTTAAAGAATTAAGGACTTTAGTTAAAGTAGACGTGGACTTGCTGACGTAGACTTCCCTTTACATTTTGAAGAATAAAGGACTTTAGTTAAACTAGACATTGCTGACGTAGACTCCCCTTATACATTGAAACTTCCTTTTTTTAACATAAGCCGGATTTAAGGAGACTTGTCAACTTAATCAATAGACTCCAAGAACACAATGTGATCATAAATCAGATAGTCTTGAGAAAACAGGATCCAGGTGTCACCAACACTAAAAGGTTAAAAAGGCAAAGTGAGGAAGACCCATCTTACTTCATCATTTTGAGACCCCACCCCCTAAAAAGGACCACCGACCCATTTCAAAGAACAAACTACGCATGCTTAATTGCTTTTTGGCTAATTACCATACGAAGCGGGGAATGGGATGGACCAGAGTCATGAATATGCATTTGTGTTTTGGGTATTCAACACTTTTGTACATAAAAAGACCCTGTGATCATCTGTAAATTGCACGTGTGTATTTGGGAGCTATCCCGCACGCTGCCCGGCGTCATAATAAACATCCACTTTCTAACTTCAAACTGTTAGAGAGTCTTTGTCCGTCATAGTTGGATATTGGTATTAGATCAATATCCATATATTTTTAACAAATCATTTTGGCGACCGCGGCAGGACACTGCTCTCTCTGGCTGAGGGGCCATCGGGGTCTGGGACCCCTCAGGGCACCCGCCCAGAATTTCCTGGGAAGAGGGGCTCCCGTGGCCCCGCTGACACCCCCGGGGAAAGACCAGAGCCTGCTGGAACTACGGACAAAAGGTATGTTTAAAATATTGGGAACAGGTACCTTGGAATAGAGGCGGCTTATAAGTCATAAGAGACGTCTTATGCAAAGCAGAAGCCTGACTGGGTTTTGGAAACTCCGCGGAGTCTTGTAAATGGTTGGTTGTGTTCCAGGTAGAGCTGGTAACTTGTAGCTCCCTCCCGTAGAGGGGAGGGCAGCAGTGGCCCCAGGGCCGTAGGTTTTGTTGTTTGGGGAGCAGTGGTGGCTCCGATCTCGGCTTGTAGTTTAAAGGTGCGCCTTGGTGATCCATAATCTGAAACGCCGGCCCGAGTTTTGGGGCACGGAAGGTGCTGTCTTGGGTCATGGTCCTGCGCCGAAGGTGTGTGTGTGTGTGGTCCTGTGGTTTGGTGATTGTGTGCGTTTTGGTGAGGAAAAGAATCATTTGTGTACCGTATGTGTTGTGGTTTGTAAAAGCTTGTGTAGTACGCGTTTTGGTTTGTGTGACTTTGCTGCGTGTTACTAACCTTTGTGAGTGTTTTTGGAAGTTTTGCAAGTTTATGTCGTGATTGAAGTGTATCTGTAATTTGAATCAGTGTGTTGTTTAGTAGAAAAACATCTGTGGGTGAACAAATTGTTTAAAAGAAAAGGAAAAAAAAGGAAAAACAAACAAACAAACAAAAAAAAAAACCCAAGCAAGGGTAAGGGGTTTCCTTTTCAAAGTGAATGCCCGACACAGCCGCGGTGATTGGGGGTGATTTGTTTTCCCGGTAACCGCAGAGGAATCTAGGCTTGCGCAACCTCAAGCCACGTCCCTTAGCTCTATGTAAGACGCGGAGAGGTTTTGGCGAGTGGATGTTTTAGTTAAAAAGAAATATTCTTATCTGTTTGTGAGGTTTGCAGTTGCCAGTGTGTGGTAGTATCTTAAAGTGCTGGTGGCTTAATCCTCAACCACAGAGGAGCAGAAAAGCAGTGTAAGATCAAGGTCTCCCCCGCTTCCCCGCTTTCCTGTGGAAGGGTCTGTGCTACGTCCCGGCTGAAATCTGTGGGAATTTTGGCAAGACCTTGTTGAATTTTTTTGGTTCAATGTGTTTAGGGGCGCAAGGGACCCTGGCTGTTTCTTTTGTGAGCCTAAAACTGTTGGTGTTTGAAGCCAGGTCCCCGCAGAAAAGGGAAACCCGGTCTAGCAGCTTTTGATTGTGTGCAGAGAACGGAAAGCCCAGTGCCAGCCGAGGTGGCCGGGATTTTAGTAGAATTGTTGGATTCCTGCGAGAACTCGGTTGATACTCTGCAAAGTTCACATTTGTTAATTTTAATTATTTTAGTAGTAATATACCCAAGGCAAGGCATAACAGAAGACCCGGTTTAATAAGTGATTAATAACCAGCAATTTGGGGTCAAGTGCCTGGCTGATTGTGTAGTGGGTTTTTTAAGAGGAAATTTTTTTTCCTCTGTTCTTTTTTTTCTTTTTTCCTTTTTGTGTGTCAAAAGGCATTGGGAAAAATAGGATCCTGAATATGGGAGCAAATGAAAGCAAAGAGATTCCCAGAGGAAGCCCTTTGGGGTGCATTTTAACACACTGGAAAGAGCTGGTGGGTTGTGATGGTACAGAAACCAGGAGGGAGCTGGTCAAGTTATGTACACAGTGGTGGCCACTCTATAAACTTGATGAGGGAGTGAAGTGGCCAGCAAATGGTACACTGGACTATGAGACACTATTACAGTTAATGCTTTTTCTCCGGCGGGAACAAAGGTGGTCAGAAGTGACATATGCAGATATGTTTTTCAGCCTTCGAGATCACCCTGAGTAGCAAAGGCATTGTGGAATGAAGCCTCCATCTGATCCTTTAGTACTGGCACTTGAAAAGGACAATAAAGCTACTAAAGGGAAGCCCAAACGTTGCTGCAGCACCTGCTCTATAAATCAGAGGTGCACAACTCCTGACAAGGTATACCAAGTAGAGGCTTTAGAACAGGAGACAGAAGACATACTTAAACCACCTCCAAAAAGACAGGAAAGGGGGAGGGTGGGGGGAAATGCAGACTTCATCTTCCCTTGGAAGGACAGCAACTAAGGCAGGGATTTCTCCACCCACTCCTGAACCATACCCACCACTGCCTAGCAGTGACAGTGAGTGGGATGAACCTGAACTTCCCCTGTCAGCCCCCAAACTTCCCCCACAAGGGCCTATAGCATCCAGGGCCCGAAAACAAACCACAGGGGTCATACAAGCATACATACAAGCAGATAAGCAATGACCTCTGATGGAGAAACAAAACTGATTAAAGTTCCCTTTTCCTCAATTGATTTAGAGATCTGGGAAAAGAGTGCTAAGGGTTATCGAAGTGATCCAATAGGGGTTGCTAAGAAAATGAAGTTTATAATTAAGCAGCATTTACCTGATTGGGCAGACCTCAAATTGCTGTTTGATGCCTTAACAGAAACGGAAAAGCAATTAGTTTTGAAAGTGGCTAAAGACCCAGGTTGGGACAATTAAAAACATACCAAAAATTGATAGTAGACGGGCTAAAAAAGAGCAATCTTCAAAACCATAATTTAGTCAGCACTATATGCTGTCAAACAAGGCCCCTCCCAGACACCTTGTGAATTTCTAGATCACCTGCAAGATGCGATGCGCTGACACACCACCCTGGATCCTGGATCTAATGAAGGGACACAGCAATTAATAAATTTAGTTTTAGGACAGTCTACAAGAGACATCAGCTGGAAACTCCAGAAGATCCGGGGTCCAGACAGCTGGAATCTAGACGGTTTACTGGATGAGACCTGAAGAGTTTAATTCTTAATAGACAGCAGGGCAACATTTTCAGTGCTAAATAAGGTCCTAATACCTGTAACCAATGACTATGTTATGGTAAAAGGAGCGACTGGCCAATCTGAAAGAGGTTACTTTTGCGAACCACTGGAGTATAAATTGGGAAAATTATTTTGGAGGTAAAGTAGGAAAAAAAAAAAAAAAAAAAAAAGTATCAAGTGTTTCCTGGAGTGTGGGCTTCTAACATACCAGGCAGGGCAAAGAATGCACTACCAGTACAAATCAAACTTAAAGAAGGAGAACAGCCAGTAAGAGTTAAACAATAACCCCCAAAAGAAAGAAGATAGAGAAGGGATTAGTCCAATTATTGAGAACTTTCTGATTTTAGCACTCCTCTCCTGCCAGTGAAGAAGCCCCACTGCTCATACAGGTTAGTACAGGACTTAAGGGCTGTTAACAAGATAACTTTAAACCTGTATCCAGTAGTTGCTAATCCTTATACCTTGTTAAATTGTTTAACTCCCGAACTAACCTGGTTTACCGTTTTAGATTTGAAGGATGCTTTCTTTTGCCTCCCTCTCCATGAAGCCAGCCAGAAAATCTCTGCATTTGAGTGGGAGAACCCCAAAACAGGATGGAAGAACCAGCTCACATGGTGTGTGCTTCCCCAGGGGTACAAGAATTCACCCACTATATTTGGGGAGCAGCTTGCAAAGGACTTAGAGTCTTGGGTACCTCCACCAGGAGAAGGTCAGTTGCTCCAGTACCTCCTAATAGCCACCCAGACCCAAGAAACATGCGTGGACTGGACGGTAAGCCTCCTAAACTTTTTGGGCCTGCAGGGGTATTGAGTATCTCAAAAGAAAGCCCAAATAGTGACCTGGGCTATGAAGTGAGTGCTGGACAAAGAACCCTAGGGCAAGATCGCAAAGAGGCAATATGCCAGACCCCAAAGCCTCAGACAGTGAAGGAACTCAGAACCTTTTTAGGTATGACAGGATAATTATGGATTATTTGTTAAACCTCTGTATGCCTTGATCACGGAAGGAAGCAGAGATCTTCAATGGACAAAAGAAGCAGCTCAAGCTTTTGACCAGCTAAAGAAGGCCCTCATGTCAGCACCAGCCTTGGGACTTCCAGATGTGAGTAGGCCATTCTTTTTGTTTTCTCATGAGAAGCAAGGGATTGCTTTAGGGATACTAGCACAAAATCTGGGTCCATATTGAAGGGTAGTTGCCTACGCCTCTAAACAGCTGGATACGGCAGCTAAGGGATGGCCAGGGTGTCTCAGAGCCATTGCAGCAGTGGCAGTGAACATCCAAGAGGCACACAAGTTCACCCTGGGTCAGAAGGTGTGCTAGTGTCTCACACAGTGTCTACAGTCCTGGAAACGAAAGGGGGGCACTGGCTCTCCCCACAGAGATTCCTGAAGTACCAAGCTATACTGGTGGAACAAGATGATGTTGAGATTGTGGTAACTAACATTGTGAACCCAGCTTCCTTCCTCAGCAGCAGTATGGGAGAACCAGTGATCCATGATTGCCTGGAGACCATTGAAGCCACCTACTCCAGTCGCCTGGATCTGAAAGATACCCTGCTTGAAAATGACTGATGGGAGCAGCTATGTCATCAGTGGAAAGAGACATGCTGGGTACGCAGTTGCCACAAGCAGAAAGGTAATAGAGTCCAAACCATTACCAACAAATACCTCTGCACAGAAGGCTGAGATAATTGCCTTAATTCGAGCTCTGGAGCTGGCAAAAGGAAAAAGAATTAACATCTATACGGACTCAAGGTATGCATTTGGAGTAGTTCATGCACATGGAGCCATTTGGAAAAAGAGAGGACTGTTAAACTCACAAGGAAAGAACATTAAACACGCACAAGAAATATTGAGACTGTTAGATGCAGTGCAACTGCCTGAAAAGGCAGCCATCATGCACATCAAGGCACACCAGAAAGTGAGCTCGGAGTTGGAAGAGGGGAACATGCTGGCGGATAGAGAGGCAAAAGAAGCAGCAAAAAGTAAGATAACTGATGATTTCTATTGAAGGTAAGCCAATATACAACAAAAAGGATAAGAGACTTATTAAGGCAGAAAAGGCAAGTTATAACCAGGAGGGATGGGCTGTGACAAAAGAAGGAAAACTTGTAGTACCCTCCTATTTGTTGTGGTCTTTAGTACAGAGGGAACATAAGAAAACACACTGGGGACAAGTAACTCGTCAGTGTAGTCTTTGCCTCCGAACTAATCCCAAAAACACCCCAAAGCCTAAAGTGGGACAAATTGGGAAAGGCTGTGGACCTGGGCAACAATGGCAAATTGACTTTACAGAGCTGCCCAGGAGGGGAGGATATCGTTACCTATTGGTGTTAACTGACACTTTTTCAGGATGGCCAGAAGCCTTTCCTGCTAAAAGAGCTAAGGCCCAAGAGGTACCCAAAGCACTGTTGCAAGAAATAATACCTCGTTTTGGAGTTCCAGCCACCATATCCTCATATAGAGGACCACACTGTATTTCACCCCATATCACCCTCAATCTAGTGGCCAAGTGGAAAAATGAACCACTTGAACAAATAGTGAGACTGGGGCAAGAAGCAAATTTGCCCTGGCCCCAGGCTCTCCCATTGGCATTATTGCGAATTCGGACAAAACCAAGGGCAAAAGAGAAACTGAGCCCTTTTGAAATATTATATGGAAGGCCATATGCAGTTCAAGAAGAAACAACACCCATGCAAGTAGGGGCACTAAATAGACAACTCAGAGAAATTGAGAAACATGTGTCTGGAGCTCAAAACAGGGAATTAGATGGGCCAGTACATGATATACAACCTGGGGATTATGTATATATTAAGTCTTTTGCAGAAAAGACCTTGGAACCACAGTGGGAAGGACCATTCCAGGTGCTTCTTACTACCTTCACTGCAATCAAAGTCAAGAAACAGAAGCCCTGGATCCATCACTCCCGAGTGAAGAAAGCCCCAGAAGGAATCTAGAAAATCACACCAGGCGATAATGAACTGAAGCTGAAGTTCGCTCGGAATCATGAGTAGATGTATTGACAGTATGGACATTATGTAGAAAGTTGTAATTATTGCAGTAATTCCCTTAACCATAATGAGAGTCAATGCAATACCACGCAGGTACAATGTGACTGAGATAAATAGGTGTCAAGGGAGAGCTTATGATGCTTACTCTCGTAAGGCTCTAAATAAGATGCTAAAAGTCACGAATGCAAGCTTGTGGGAAGGAAGAAATGTTTGGGGATGTAAATATGCATTCGTACAGGATGGGTTCCACAAGGCTTACCACCCACTCATGAGATCCATCCGCATTAGTCCTGAATGTTGTGACAAATGCATGAATAAATGTCCACAGTTTAGGCTCAAAATAGAGGGGTGTGCAATAACCACACATGATGCCTCAGTGGACCTGATACATCCAATAATCCCCTTAGGATTAAACCATGGGGGAACTGTATTGTACCCTTCTGAGCACAGGATGTGGGCACGAGAAATTGAAGGAAAATGGCAAACTGTTAATCTAGAGCCCTGCACTGCGAAGAGACAACTAGGATACATATGTGAGGGGACATTGGAAGGTGTCAAAGACACTTGCTTAGATACAGATCAAAATATTTGTCACTTTGAAACGCATCCAGGCGAACAGAAAACTTCATTGGTGTATACAAAACAAGGTTGTGTCTGTCTAAGGACAGCGTGCCCCATTATAAGAATAGACAGCCAAATTGTAAGGGAGACCCAATTCAATTTGTGTGTTTGCAATTTTGTCAGAATTAAGGGATGTGATTTTTCCTATCGAGCACCTGTAGTATCACAACAATACTGTACAGAAGATACTGCCTGTGCCCATAGGGATGAATTTGACTCTAGTTGCTCAATTGATGAAACACCCTGAACTGAGAGAAATCTTAAAGGAAATTAGAGAAGGGGGCAAAAAGACATTAATTACAATTCACCATGATACAGAGACCATCAAAGGAGTTTTTAAAAGGTTTGAAGAACATTTGTCTCATCATTGGTGGGATGTTCTTTTTGGGTGGTCTCCAACAGCAACTGGTATACTAAACACCTTAGTCCACCCCATAGTTGTGTTGCTTATTTTAGTTAGTATAAGTTTAATTTTATCTGTTGCAATACTTGTTTGGAATTGGAGGATGCTACGACGAGTAGCAGCCTTAACCTCACTATCAAAAGCATATGGCTTAGTCTTGAGAGACACCAGCTGTGCGGCTTGGATAGATGAAGAAGACTTTCTATATTGAGTAAAGGAATTTACTCACTTTAAAGAAGAAGTGGGGAATGAGATATTAATTTTAAAGAATTAAGGACTTTAGTTAAAGTAGACATGGACTTGCTGACGTAGACTTCCCTTTAAGAATAAAGGACTTTAGATAAACTAGACATTGCTGACGTAGACTCCCCTTTTACATTGAAACTTCCTTTTTTTAACATAAGCTGGATTTAAGGAACCGATAAATCAGGAGACTTGTCAACTTAATCAATAGACTCCAAGAACACAATGTGATCATAAATCAGATAGTCTTGAGAAAACAGGATCCAGGTGTCACCAACACTAAAAGGTTAAAAAGGCAAAGCGAGGAAGACGCATCTTACTTCATCATTCTGAGACCCCACCCCCTAAAAAGGACCACCGACCCATTTCAAAGAACAAACTACGCATGCTTAATTGCTTTTTGGCTAATTACCATACGAAGCGGGGAATGGGATGGACCAGAGTCATGAATATGCATTTGTGTTTTGGGTATTCAACACTTTTGTACATAAAAAGACCCTGTGATCATCTGTAAATTGCGCGTGTGTATTTGGGAGCTATCCCTCATGCTGCCCGGCGTCATAATAAACATCCACTTTCTAACTTCAAACTGTTAGAGAGTCTTTGTCCGTCATAGTTGGATATTGGTATTAGATCAATATCCATATTTTTTTAACAAATCAGTACCACAGGTACTTTGTCTCCATCCACTGTGTGTAAGGGTTCAGACTGAGCAGGACCACCTCGATTGATAGACCCTCGGGTGTTAACTATTCATGTGGCTTTGGCTAAGTTTAGTTCCCAATTCTTGAAGGTTCCCCCACCAAGTGCCTTCAGGGCAGTCTTTAGTAGTCCGTTGCACCGTTCAACTTTTCCGGCAGCTGGTGCATGATAAGGAATGTGGTATATCCATTCAATACCATGTTCTCTGGCCTAGGTGTTTATAAGGTTGTTCTTGAAATGGGTTTCATTGTCTGACTCAATTCTCTTAGGGGTGCCATGTCTCCACAGGATTTGTTTTTCAAGGCCCAGGATGGTGTTCCGGGCAGTGGCATGAGGCACAGGGTGGGTTTCCAGCCATCCAGTGCTGACTTCCACCATGGTCAGCATGTACCGCTTTCCTTGGCGTGTTTGGGGAAGGGTGATATAGTCAATTTGCCAGGCTTCCCCGTACCTGTACTTCAGCCATCGTTCACCATACCACAGAGGCTTCATTCGCTTGGCCTGTTTGATTGTAGCGCAGGTCTCACAGCTGTGGATGACTTGTGAGTGCTGTCCATAGTGAGGTCCACCCCTCGGTCACGGGCCCATCGATATGTTGCATCTCTTCCCTGATGACCAGAGGCATCATGGGCCCTAACGAGCTAGGAATAATTCTCCCTTGTGCTGCCAATCTAGATCCACTTGTGATACTTTCACCTTGGCAGCTTTGTCTACTTGCTCGTTGTTGCGATGCTCCTCATTAGCCCGGCTTTTGGGTATATGCGCATCCACATGTCGAACCTTCACGGTCAGCCTCTCTACTCAGGGCGGCGATGTCTTGCCAAATGTCAGCGGCCCAGATGGGTTTTCTTCTGCGCTGCCAATTGGCCTTTTTTCCAGCGATTCAGCCATCCCACAGAGCATTAGCTACCATCCATGAGTCAGTGTAGAGATAAAGCCTCGGCCACTTTTCTCGTTCAGCAATTTCTAAAGCCAGCTGGACAGCTTTAAGCTCTGCAACTTGACTCGATCCACCTTGTCCCTCGGTAGCTTGTGCAACTTGTCGTGTGGGGCTCCATGCTGCAGCTTTCCATTTCCGGTTAGCTCCTTACAATTCGGCAGGAGCCATCAGTGAACAGAGCATATCGTCTTTCAGTCTCCGGTAGCTCATTATATGGTGGGGCTTCCTCAGCACGTGTTACTTGCTTTTCTTCTTCTTCTTCTTCAGATGATAATCCTAAAAGTTTCACCTTCTGGCCAGTTCAGTTATAACTTCCAGAATCCCAGGGCGATTTGGGTTTCCAATGCGGGCGCGCTGTGTAAT
This sequence comes from Sylvia atricapilla, assembly GCF_009819655.1. Classification (NCBI taxonomy): domain Eukaryota; kingdom Metazoa; phylum Chordata; class Aves; order Passeriformes; family Sylviidae; genus Sylvia; species Sylvia atricapilla. The sequence goes on along the minus strand of NW_027077177.1, from coordinate 16,713 downwards.
GAGGGCAATCCTATTTGCTCCATGTGGTATCGGTGGTATGATGTGTGGAAGGAACCTTTTCCTTAAACATCCACCCTAGCACTGGTAGTCGAGGTGCCAAAAGCAGCTGTGTTTCAGTGCCAATCACTTCTGAGGCGGCTTGAACTCCTTCATAGGCAGCCAAGATCTCCTTCTCTGTGGGAGTGTAGTTGGCCTCGGAGCCTCTGTAACTTCTGCTCCAGAATCCCAATGGTCGGCCTCGAGTCTCCCCAGGCACTTTCTGCCAAAGGCTCCAAGACAAACCATTGTTTCCAGCTGCGGAGTAAAGCACATTCCTCACATTTGACCCCCTGAGTCCTGACTGGGCCCAGGGCTACTGCATGAGCAATCTCTTGCTTGATCTGAACAAAAGCTTGTTGCTGTTCGGGCCCCCAGTGGAAATCGTTCTTCTTGCGGGTCACCAAGTAGAGAGGGCTCACGATCTGACTGTACTCAGGAATATGCATCCTCCAAAAGCCTATGGCACCTAGGAAAGCTTGTGTTTCCTTTTTGTTGGTAGGTGCGGACATGGCAGTGATCTTGTTGATTATCTCTGTGGGGATTTGGCGACGACCATCTTGCCATTTGACCCCCAAAAACTGGATTTCTTGAGCTGGTCCCTTAACCTTGCTTCTTTTAATGGCAAAACCAGCTTTCAGCAGAATTTGGATAATTTCCTCTCCTTTCTTGAAGACCTCCTCTGGTGTATTCCCCCATATGATGATGTCATCAATGTACTGCAGATGCTCTGGAGCCTCACCCTTTTCCAGTGCAGATTGGATCAGTCCATGGCAGATGGTGGGGCTGTGTTTCCACCCCTGGGGCAGTCGGTTCCAGGTGTACTGCACGCCCCTCCAGGTGAAGGCAAACTGAGGTCTGCACTCCGCTGCCAAAGGAATGGAGAAGAAGGCATTGGTGATATCAATGGTTGCATATCACTTTGCTGCTTTGGACTCCAGCTCGTACTGAAGCTCTAACATGTCTGGCACAGCAGCGCTCAGTGGTGGCGTGACTTCATTCAGACCACGGTAATCCACTGTCAGTCTCCATTCTCCACTGGACTTACGCACTGGCCAAATCGGGCTGTTGAAAGGTGAACGGGCCTTACTGACCACCCCTTGGCTTTCCAGTTTACGGATCATCTCATGTATGGGAATCACAGAGTCTCTGTCTGTGCGGTATTGCCGACGGTGTACTGTTGCTGTGGCAATTGGTACTTGTTGTTCTTCTACTTTCAGCAGTCCCACAGCAGAGGGGTCATCTGAGAGACCAGACAAAGTATTCAACTGTCTGATGTCTTTTTTCACTACTGCGGCTATCTCAAAAGCCCAACGATATCCTTTTGGATCTTTGAAATATCCATTCCTGAGATAGTCTATGCCGAGGATGCATGGGGCCTCTGGGCCAGTTGCGATAGGGTGTTTCTGCCACTCGTTCCCAGTTAAACTCACTTCGGCCTCTAATACAGTCAGTTCCTGGGACCCTCCTGTTACTCCTGTAATAGAAATGGATTCTGTTCCTACATACCTTGATGGCATCATGGTACATTGGGCTCCAGTGTCAACCAATGCCGTATATTTTTGTGGGTCAGATGTGCAAGGCCATCGGATCCACACAGTCCAGTAGATCCAATTGTCCTTTTCCTCTTCCTGGCTAGAGGCAGGGCCCCCCTATTCCTGGTCATCGCATACGCTGTTCTCTTCCTGTAAATGAGTTGCTGAGGTTCCTTCAAGAGGATCAGTCATATCATCATTCTTGTAATGTCTGGAGTTCTGTGCACGAGAGACCGGAGCAACACTGATTCTAGATGAGCTTTTTGTGGTAGGCATTTCTCTTTTCAGTTCACGTACCCGGGCTGCTAAGGAGGAGGTGGGTTTTCCATCCCACTTCTTCATATCTTCTCCATGCTCCCGAAGAAAAGACCAAAGGTTACCTCGGGGTGTGTATCCTCTCTCCCTGGCTGGGGGACGCCTGCTCTTAATCGCAGAGACTCTCGTCGGCTTTGGTGAGAGATCGTAAATTTCTTCCTTAAGTTTGTTTTTCAGTCTCTGATGGCCTTCTTCAATTAAGTTCCTGACTTGCTCAGCCAGTCTTGTTTCCACAGATGAGACATGGGCACGAACTGGGGCGGTGACAGTGTCCTCGTAAATCCTTAGTTTGTTAGTCAGGACACCCACCTTGTCCTCACCTTCTCTCTATTGCAGTGTTGCCAGGTAACGTGAGTACATCTCTGGTCCAAGCCGTGCAAATCTCAACCACATCCGTGATGTGCACTGGACATCATCTGGGCTCTTAGGAAATCTCTCATCTTCTGCAAAAATGATCTCCAGCACAGCCAATTCCCTTAGGCATCGGATACCTTGTTCTATTGTGTTCCATTTTCCTTGGTGCACTAGGAGGTCTTCTTTACAAAGGTATCTGTCTTTCACACTTGTTAGCAGTCGCTGCCAGAGGCTGAGAGTTTCTTGGGTTTTTCCAATTCCCTGGTCAATGACCACATCCCGGGACAGTGATCCCAGTTGCCTGGCCTCAGTTCCATCCAGAATGGTGTCATTGGCTGCAGCATCCCAGATGCGGAGCAGCCAGGTGAGGATGGACTCGTTGGTCTGACGGGTGAATTCCCTTCGCAGGTCACGCAGCTCACCCAGAGATAGAGAGCGGGTGATGATCTCTGTCTCTGTCTCTTCAGCTGAGTGCGAAGGTCCTGCTCCATCCTCGTCAGTCGCTATGCGGACTGATTTGCTCCTTGATTTCTTCTTCTGAGTGGTGGCAACTGCTACTGGTTTAGGCTGTTCTGGTTCAGTGACGGTTTGTGTGGAGATGCTGACAGCACTTTTGGTTCCTTTCTCCTCTGTGACAGTCTGTGTAGTCGTCGATGCTGTTGCTTTGCTTCTTTTTACCTCTTCTACTTCTTTAAGAACATGCTCCAACACACCATGCAGTGTTTTGATTCTAAGCATGGTGCGGGACAAGTAACAGAGAAAACCAAGCAAGACTAACAAGAACATCATGCTGTCCTTGGCATCCAGAGGGTACTCAATATTTTCAAAAACTGCTGTGTCCTTCCTGAAAAGCTGGAAAAAATCATTCTTTACTCCTCCCCACAGGGGCTGGGTGAGATTGTTGAGGCTCCAGACATAGCATCCTAGACTAGAACAAGAATACAAAACTGGGTATATATTCTGAATAATGTTCATTGCCTCAGATTTTATCAAGCAATGGACATAATAGACCAGTAAAGCAATTTTAGTACCATATCCTGGTCTACGCAGGAGTATTAAGGCCGGCAGATAGTGCCCCACGTTCGGAAAAATATAGAGAGATAGATATAAGACACATGTAAGCATGTTGGGCATCATAACAGACAGGTGTCTTCTTCAATAAAATTGTAATTTCTGACTTTTCTTATTGCCTCTGCCCTACGTTGGGCGCCAAAAATATGTTGTGGTTTTGAAAACAAACCAAGTGAGAGGCTCTAAGTCAGAAATAAAATTTAATGAGAAGAAAAGGAAAATAAAATAGAATAAAATAAAATAAAATAAATACAAAAAGAAAAAACCACTGACAGAGTCAGAATACAACCTGATCAGGGTGATGGAAACAGTCCAGACGAGGTGGTCTTCCTGAAACAGAAATCTTGTAGAAAGGTCTGGTAGCTCCGGTCCTCTGGGAATCCAGTGGGTGAGGGCTGCTTCTACTGTCCCAAATCCCAGCTTATATCCAGGTGAGAATGCTTGGCTCTTCCCCATGGGCGGAGCATCTCACAATGGGATGATGAGTCATGGAAGAGGGCCTTGATGGCCCATTAAAGAGAGTCATGCAAAAGGCATTGATGGGCCATTAACTGAAGATGGTGACAGAATACATCCTAAACTACAACCCAGGACAGAGACACAAGTTTTCCTAGGTGTCATAGGCTTTTGGAGGATGCATATTCCAGAATATAGTCAGATTGTAAGCCCTCTCCACCTGTTAACTCGCAAGAAAAACACTTTCCAGTGGGGCCCTGAGCAGCAACACGCTTTTACTCAGATCAAACAGGAGATTGCTCACGTGGTAGCCCTTGGCCCAGTCAGGACGGGACCGCACGTGAAGAACGTGCTGTATTCTGCAGCCGGGAGCCACGGTCTGTCCTGGAGCCTTTGGCAGAAGGTGCCTGGGGAGACTCGAGGCCGACCACTGGGATTTTGGAGTCGAAGTTACCGAGGGTCGGAAGCCAGCTATACTCCAACAGAAAAGGAAATTCTAGCAGCCTATGAAGGGGTTCGGGCCGCCTCAGAGGTTATAGGTATGGAAGCACAACTCCTCCTGGTACCCCGACTACCAGTGCTAGGGTGGATGTTTAGAGGAAAGGTTCCCTCCACCCACCACGCCACCAGTGCTACCTGGAGCAAGTGGATTGCCCTCATTGTACAACACGCTCAAGTTGGGAAATTGAATTGCCCTGGAATTTTGGAAGTAATTACAAACTGGCCCAAAGGTGAAAGTTTCAGTGTTGCCGATGAAGAACAAGAACCAGTGACCCGGGTTGAGGAAGCTCCGCCATACGACCAGTTGCCAGCAGAGGAAATATGTTACGCTTTATTCACCGACGGTTCCTGCCGTGTCATAGGGATGGGTCGGAGGTGGAAGGCAGCTGTATGGAGCCCCACACGACAGGTCGTAGGGGTCGTTGAGGGAGAGGGTGGATCCAGTCAATTTGCTGAACTTAAAGCAATTCAACTGGCCCTAGATATTGCAAAGAGAGAGAAGTGGCCAAGGCTCTATCTATACACTGATTCTTGGATGGTAGCCAATGCTCTGTGGGGATGGCTGAAGAAATGGAAAGAGGCGAACTGGCAGCGTAGAGGTAAACCAATTTGGGCTGCTGAAGAGTGGAAAGATATCGCTGCCCGGTTAGAAACCCTACCTGTGAAGATTCGCCATGTAGATGGCCATGTCCCCAAGAGTAGAGCTAATGAGGAGCAGCAAAATAATCAGCGGGTAGATCAAGCTGCAAAGATAGGGGAGTTGAAGGTAGATCTTGACTGGGAGCACAAGGGAGAGTTATTTCTAGCACGATGGGCCCATGATGCCTCAGGTCACCAAGGTAGAGATGCCACCTATAAGTGGGCACGAGACCGAGGGGTGGATTTAACCATGGACAGCATTTCTCAGGTTATCAGTGACTGTGAAATATGCACTGCCATTAAGCAAGCCAAGCGGATGAAGCCTCTCTGGTATGGAGGGCGGTGGTCTAAGTACAAGTATGGGGAGGCCTGGCAGATTGATTACATTACACTGCCTCAAACCCGCCAAGGCAAGCGCCATGTGCTGACCATGGTAGAAGCCACCACAGGATGGTTGGAAACCTATCCTGTGTCTCATGCTACAGCCCGCAACACCATCCTGGGCCTTGAAAAGCAGGTCCTTTGGAGGCACGGCACTCCCGAGAGAATTGAGTCAGACAATGGGACTCATTTCAAAAATAATCTTATTAAAACCTGGGCTAGGGAACATGGCATAGAATGGGTATATCACATCCCCTACCATGCACCAGCCGCGGGTAAAGTGGAGAGGTACAATGGGCTGTTAAAAACCACCCTGAAGGCGTTGGGTGGAGGGTCCTTAAAAAACTGGGAGCAGCATTTAGCAAAAGCCACCTGGTTAGTTAACACTCGAGGTTCCACCAGCCGAGCGGGTCCTGCTCAGTCCCAGCACCTTAATGTAGTAGATGGAGATAAAGTCCCAGTGGCCCATGTTAGAGGTTTGTTGGGAAAGACAGTATGGATCAACCCTGACTCGAGTACAGGCAAACCCATCCGTGGAGTTGTCTCTGCTCGAGGACCGGGTTGTACATGGTGGATAATGCAGAAAGATGGAACAATGCGATGTGTACCTCAGGGAGATCTGAATATGGGGTAAGATTGATATGTGCTGAATGTTACTACCATTGTCTGCGTGTTAGATCAGTTAGACATGAAACAGAAGAAAATGTGTAAGTGTTGAAGGTCTGAGCAAGTAAGATGGACGGAAATGTGTAAGTGTTAAAGGTCTGAGTAAGTGAGATGAAAGTTTTAATTGGATGGATATATGGGATAAGGGGTGGAATGTTCTAGGTTGAGCTGCCTCCTATCCCATATATCCATCCCATATCTTGGATATGTTGTTATGTCTCGCAGCTGAATCCCGCCCTCTTGGGCGGGAGCCTGCAGTTCCTTCTCTCTTTTTTCTTGCTTGGCTGTTTCAGCTCTTGCTTCAGCTAGCTCGGCTGCTTTTGCCTTCTTCGCTTCGCTTTGCTTCGCTCTGCTCTCCGGCTGCCCCTGCCGCCGTTTTTCTTCCCCACCCCTCCCCCCCCCCCCCCCCCCCCCCGCTGCTTCTGTTTGTTTTTTTTTTTCCCCTTCTTCCTTTCTCCCCCTCCCCGCCAAGGTTTGAACCGGCTCCGGACCTGACCTGACCTGAGAAGTTGGAGAAGTCCCGGGGCTTGCAACAGACTCGTCAGAACCCTCCTCATCACAGTAACCCGTCTTTTCCCACTATTCGGTGTTGGGGAGTGTATTTTTGTCAATAAACTGGTTTTTCCACTTTCCTCCGAGGTATTTTCCTTCCCGAACCCGGGGCTGGGGGGAGGAAGCGGTGGTGGAGGTTTGGTTTAGGGGACTCCTTTTGGAGGTTCTTCCCTAATTTACTCCAAACCAGGACATCTCTGCTCATCTGAACCTCCCTTCCTTTAGTTTAAAACCACCACCCTCTGTCCTATTGGGACAGGCCCTACTCAACCCTTTGTCCACCATTGCATTCCCAATGAGCCGGGTTTCCATGGCAATTGGCAGGACAGGTGAGCCAGGTGTGGTGTCCCAGGGAGGGCTGCCATGGAAACAGTGGCCAGCACTGCCCCTTTCTGTCTGCCTGAGCTGCCTTTGGCCCTGGCAGTGGCGTTTGCTGCTGGTCCCGCGGCGCCTGAGCAGCCAGCGCGGCACAGGGCAGGTGGCCATGGCACAGCCCCCAGCAAGGGATCCCCTCTGCCTCTGGCCACTGACACCAGCCCTGAGCAAGGGGCCCAGGCAGTGGGCTCAGGCCACTGGCCATGGCCACAGCCCCTTGCCATGGCCCAGGGCAGCTTGGGGTGATGATCCAGCCTCACTCCTGGCCCAGCCCAGGCCTGCAGTGCCCTTCCCCACAGCCTGTCTGCACAGAAGCACTTCCAGGGCTCTCTGCATTTCCCTTGCCCTCACTCTGGCCTCACTCACACACCTCCCAACAACTCACCTGCAGCTTGGAGCTGCAAGTAGTTCAAAGTTTGTCTGTCCTTCAGGAGTTGGTCTCATTCTGCCTTTGGCCAACGCTGGATTTGTGTTTATTGCAGAACTTCCCATGTGTCTAAATCATTCCTTGCATGTTTCTGCCTTGGGGAAGGGGAAGCTCCTTGGTGGCCCCTTGGCCATGGCACACACTTGAGGAGATTATCCAAAATTCAGGAGTTTTAGATTGCTTAGAAATGAAGAAAACCCCTTGTTTCCTGATTGCAGCCACTTCTGCAAGTAAAGCAGGTCCCAGGTGAGCGAGGGGAGACAGGATGAGGTTGGGTATCTGGAGCAGGGTTGTCTAGACCGGGTCTGATCTCAAGGCTGAGCTTCTCTTACTTGGCCAGACCTCCTTGGGAGAGACCCTGCAATCACCTCTTCTGCAATGAAAACAGAAATAAAATACACCCTTGAAAAGAGAAATGCATATTTCTTAGGAAGTCTTTGAAAGATTTCTCTATAACTTAAAGAATTACACTTCCTAATGAACTGCAGCAGACCAGAGGGAAATCAAGGCACAGCCATGGTTTGTCAGGACTTGTCTGATCCTAATGAGCCCCGTGGTGCATTTGGTGCTGAGCCCTGGAACCTCATGGCCTGAGAGGAGAGGAGATCGCACAGGAGTCCAAGTCAGAGAGACACCCAAAGTGTCTGGAAGCATTAGTGGGTCCCACTGAGGTCCATCCACAACACTGAGGTCCATCCCTAACACAGGCCCCTCATGGATTCCTTGGAAGAGAGAACTGGAGGCCAGGATTGAACAAAAACTTCTCAGAGACTCAGTGGCACAAAAAAGTACTGAAATTACTCAGAGTACCTTGAAGCATTGATTAGTCCCAGTGAGTGTTGTTACTGGCTGAGAATCTCAAGGGACTCATTAAAGCAGATAATGGGAAACCATGATTGCATGAACCTCTTACACTCAGTGTCAAAAAAAGTTCTTTAACAAACCATGAGAAGCCTGAAGTATTAATGAGCCACACAGAGTGTTTTTACTGACTAGGAATCCCAAGGGACTTGTTCAAGTAGATAATTGTGGCCATGATTTTACAAACTTCTTATAGAGACATTCTTAAAACGGAAACCAAGTTCCTTTAAAATAACTGAAGTACCTTGAAGCATTAATGAGCCCCACTGAGTGTTGTTACTGACAAAGCCTCTCAAGGGACTAATTAAAGCAGATAATTGGAGGCCAGGATTGCAGAGACCTCTCAGAGACTCCAAGGCAAAAGTAAAACTCAAAGTCCTTTGAAGAACCTGCAGTCCCTGGGAGTATTAAGGAGCCCTCCAAGGCCATTCCTGACCAAGGCTCCCCAGGAACTCCTTCCAGCACATCCTAGAGGCCACTGGCATGGGAGGGGGATGCTGAGGGCAGGACAAGGGGCTGACAGTGCCCAGCCTTGCTGGGGCTGTGCCAGGAGGCCCCAGGGCCTCAGGACAAGGTGTCTCCTCACAGCCCTTGGTGGCACAGAGGCTGCTGTGCCCCAGGACACCAGGACTTGGCTTCTCTTTGTCCCCACCTGTCATCACTGCCTGCAGTTCTCTGCTCTGCCTGGGGCCTGGGGACACTTTCTCTGTCGTGTCCCTCAGTGGGACCCATTAAAACTTCAGGAAACTTTGGAGTTGGATTCTGACTTGGAGCTCTTGAGAGGTTTCTTCATCTCCCTCTGAGGGACTGATGTTCAGGGCCTCAGCACAAGCCCCAAGAGGCTCATTAAAGTCCTTGTGCTGTGTCTGTGCTGCTGAGCTGGGCTGGGCTCCTGGCACAGAGGCAGCTCCTGGCAACCAAGAAGAGCTTAAAACACATTTCTCTTGCTGAGCAGCTCTTCTCCCAGCCCAGCAGGGCTGGGGCACTGCCTGCAGCCAGCCCGGGCACAGCACACAGGCACAGAGAGCTTCAATCACTCAGGGCTGGGAAGGGGCTGAGAAGTGACTGCGGGAGAATCACTGCCAGCCCTTGGCACAGGAACCTCTGGCTGCAGGACAATGCAGCTGCAGCTCCTGCAGTGATCTCCTACAGCTGGAACATGCCAATGCCTACAGACTCTGTGAGTACATTCTCTGATTGTGTCTTGTGTGGAGCAGCCAGGGGTGCCCAGGGCTGTCCTGCAGAGCAGGGTCCTGCAGCCCAGGGCGCTGTGCTGGGGCAGGGACTCTGCTGCCTGCCAGGGACAGCTCTCAGCCAGCCCTGGGGGGCTGCTCCCAGCACTGGGGGACAGGATCTGGGTGGAAGGAGACAGCTGGTAAGGCTTGGAAGTGTTCTCCTTGTGTGGTGAGGATGCTGCATTGTTCAGGACTGCTCCCAGCATGACATTTAACTGCAGAACATTATCAGGCAGATTATACAGGGAGCACAGCAAGGGAGAGGCTGCGTAAAATGGAAAATTCTGCTTTTTAAATCTATTGCTGTGTTGCCTCGATGGGAAATTGCTCATAGATACTGATCTTTCAGTTCAGGTTTAGAAAAAAGAACCAAACAATTTTCTCTCAGACTTTACTAAGCCAAACCGTGACAGAAATCAGCAAAGGGTCCCTTGCAGGCAGCACCATTGTTAGTTTTCCAGCCTCGTCAGGGTTGCTCTGATGTTGCCATCAGAGCCTGCAGAGCCAGAGCTGCCCCTGGGCAGTGCCTGAGCTGGGAGGGGTCTGCAGGGCAGAGCTGAGCCCCCAGGGCTGGGCTGGGCTCTGGCAGCACTGGCAGGGCCCAGCCCTGGGCACAGGGAAGCAGCTGCAGGCAGGGACAGCTCCAGGCAGCAGAGCCCTGGGCAGGCAGTGGGGGGAAAGTGCCACCAAGCTGTGCTGGGATATTGGAAGTCCTCTCCAAACTGAACTATTCCATGATTTCATTTTTTTACAGATCCCCATGCCAAGACACTGCAAATGTCCAACAGCAGCTCCATCAGCCACTTCCTCCTGCTGGCACTGGCAGACACGCGGCAGCTGCAGCTCCTGCACTTCTGCCTCTTCCTGGGCATCTCCCTGGCTGCCCTCCTGGGCAACGGCCTCGTCATCGCTGCCGTCGCCTGCGGCCACCACCTGCACAGCCCCATGTTCTTCTTCCTGCTCAACCTGGCCCTCAGCGACCTGGGCTGCATCTGCACCACTGTCCCCAAAGCCATGCACAATTCCCTCTGGGACACCAGGGACATCTCCTATGCAGGATGTGCTGCTCATCTCTTTTTCTCTGTTCTTCATTGCAGCAGAGTTTTCCCTCCTGACCATCATGTGCTACGACCGCTACGTGTCCATCTGCAAACCCCTGCACTACGGGACCCTCCTGGGCAGCAGAGCTTGTGCCCACATGGCAGCAGCTGCCTGGGCCAGTGCCTTTCTCAATGCTCTCATGCACACAGCCAATACATTTTCCCTGCCCCTGTGCCATGGCAATGCCCTGGGCCAGTTCTTCTGTGAAATCCCACACATCCTCAAGCTCTCCTGCTCCAAATCCTACCTCAGGGAACTTGGGCTTCTTGCTCTTAGTGTATGTTTAACATTTGGTTGTTTTGTGTTCATTGTTTTCTCCTATGTGCAGATTTTCAGGGCCGTGCTGAGGATCCCCTCTGAGCAGGGACGGCACAAAGCCTTTTCCACCTGCCTCCCTCACCTGGCCGTGGTCTCCCTGTTCCTCAGCACTGCAATGTTTGCTCACCTGAAGCCCCTGTCCATCTCCTCCCCATCCCTGGATCTGGCCCTGTCAGTTCTGTACTCGGTGGTGCCTCCAGCCCTGAACCCCCTCATCTACAGCCTGAGGAACCAGGAGCTCAAAGCTGCAGTGAGGACACTGATGACTGGATGGTTTCAGATCATTCAAAACTGCTGGCATATTTCTGCAAATCACTTGTAATAAAAGTAATTTTTGATACTTGCTGTTGCTTTGGTTTTTTTCCAGTGTTTTATATTTTAGTCATGTCCACAATGAGTTGTTGTTGTTTGTTTAATTTCTCAGTTTGTTTCGTTCCATGTTCACTGTGGCCACAACCTGTGTCAATGAGGGCCTGCACTCTTGGTGGCTTTAAAGGAACTCAAGGATCTCCCAGCCAAGTTTTCTGCAGAGATGCCCCTTTTGTTCCCTTCTCTGCAGCTGCAGCAGCAATGTCTGTGTGCAGAGCTGGGGCAGATCAGGGCTGGCACAGCAGCTGTGGCCAGGAGCAGCAGCCCTTGGTGTTGGCAGTGCTGCTCCCGTGGCCCTGCCCCGCTGCCCTCCTGGCCCTGGTGTTGCTGTAGGGCCTGAGTGCTCTCGGGGCCGGGCACAGGGCTGGGGGTGGCAGTGCCGGGGCTGCAGCAGGGACAGGCCATGGGCACTGCTGGGGCAGCGCTGACGCCTCAGGGCAGGGCCTGGGGGCTCCAGCCTCCTTGCCCAGGCTCTCTCCAGAACACGCCCAGGCCAATGCCCAGCACAGAAAAGCCCCGTGAGCAGCCCCAGGCTGGCCGTGGGCAGGCTGGGGGCAAACAGCATGGCTGGGGCTCTGCAAGGTCCCTGGGGGAGACGGGAAGGAGCAGCAGAGCAGGGCCTGATCCATCCCCACTGCGCTGGACACCCCAGGGCAGCGTCCCAGAGCGTCCTCATGCACCTGCCAACAACATCCCCCCTCTGCAGCCCTGGCCTCTCCCCCAGCTCACACAGGGGCCCCATCCTTGCAGGCACAGACACGGCAGCACTGGCTCAGGAGCCCCTGTTTGCACTGCCCAGAGCAGGCCTGAGCACCCCCATGGTGTTGGTGTGGGGAGATGAACCTGAGGGAGCACAAATGCCATCAGCCCCTGGGGACAGGAAGGGCTGAGGGACAGCAGGGAAACCACTGAGCTTTGTCAAGGGCTCTTGAGTCACACAGAAAGTTTATTCCCATCAGCTGTGAGTTTCCTGTGCCACTGCAAACGTTGTTTCTCAGAGTCATCCAACCCTAAACCGTCCAGAGCATTTCTTTTGCTTGAACTTTCTTTACCTACTCTTCCAGCTGCAAGTTTCTTTGTATTGCCCACCCCATGTTCCCTCCCCTGCAAACAGCCCATCCCTCTTGGCCCTTTCCTCTCTGGCCCCACTGCCCATTGCAGTTCCTGAGCTGGCACCATGGGAACATCCCTTGGGGAGCAGGATCATTCTCCAAGTGCTTCAGGAATTGTCTGCAGGCTCCTGCAGTGCCTGGTGCTGCTCCTTGCCAGAGGCACCACAGCCCAGGGGGGCACATCTGGGCTGCTGTGTCTGGCTGTGGGGCTCCCTGCTCTGGGCCATGAGGAGGAGCTGCAGAGGCTCTGCAGGACTGACAGGATGGGCTTTGGGGCTGTGAGGAGAAGCTGAGGGATCTTGGCTTCTGCACCTTCTGAAGAGGAGGCCCAGGGCTCATCCTGCAACTTCTGCAAGGGTGGTTTCAGAGAATCACAGAATCAACAAGGTTAGAAAAGACATCAGAGATCAGCAAGTCCAACCTGTGCCCTGACACTGCCTTGTCTCCCCTGAGACTCCTCCAGGATAAACAACCCCAGCTCCCTCAGCCCCTCCTCACAGGACTTGTGTTACAGACCCCTCCCCAGCCCTGTTGCCCTTCTCTGGACACTCCAGCCCCTCAATGTCCTTCCTAAATTGGGGGCCCACAACTGGACACACCAGTGAAGGTGCTGCCCAACCAGTGCTGAGCACAGGGGAAGAATCACTGCCCTGCTCCTGCTGGCCACACCATTCCTGACCCAGGCCAGGTGCCACTGGCCTTCTTGGCCACCTGGGCACACTGCTGCCTCATGTCCAGCCTGCTGTCCAGCAGTCCCCCAGGTCCCTTTCTGCCTGGCCACTCTCCAGCCACTCTGTCCCCAGCCTGTGTCACTGCAGGGGTTGTTGTGGCCAAAGTGCAGCACCCGGCACTTGGACTTGTTAAACCTCACACTGGTTGATTTGGGCCCTGGATCCTGTCCAGGGCCCCCAGCAGAGCCCTCCTACCCTCTAGCACATCCACACTCACACCCAGCTTGGTGGCATCTGCAATTTGTTAATGGAGGACTCGATCCCCTCCACCAGATCATCCATGAAGATATTAAACAGGACAGGACCCAACACACATCCCTGGGGGACACGACCAGGGACTGGACACCAACTGGATGCAGCACCATCCCCAGCACTCTCTGGGCCCAAGCTCCAGCCAGTTCTTCATTCTTCCACCAAAGAGGGAACCTGCCCAAGCCATGGGCTGCAGCTTTTCCAGGCAATGCTGTGCCCCATGGTGTCAAAGGCTTTGCTGGAGTCCAGGTAGACACATCCACAGCCTTTCCCACATCTACCAGGTGGGTCACCTGGCTATAAAAGTTGGGTCAGGCAGGACCTGCCCCTCCTAAACCCACATTGGCTGGGTCTTATCCACACAAGGATCCCTGTGATGGCACCCAAGGGGATCTGTTCCATTCCCTTGTCAGGCACTCAGGTCTGGTTGACAGGTCTGGAGCTCCCCAGTTCCTCCTGCCAGCCCTTCCTGGGGATGGGCTCACATTGGCACCTCCAGTCCTCTGGGACCTCCCTGGTGAGCCAGGACTGATGAGAAATGACGGAGAGCACCTTGGGGAGCTCCTCCACCAGCTCCCTCAGCCCCCTAGGATAGATCCCATCTGCTCCCACAGACACCTGTGAGCATCTGAGTGGCTCAGCAGGTCAGCAGCTGCTTCCTCCTGGATTACAGGGGCTGTTCTGCTCCCTGACCCCATCCACTAGCTCAAGAGGACATTTGTCCTGAGGACAACCTGTCTTAATGTTGAAAATGAAGGCAAAGAAGGTGTTCAGTACCTCAGCCTTCTCCTCATCTTTAGTTACTCTATTCCTCCTTGCATTCAATAAAGAGCGGAGGTTGTCATTGGCCATCTTTTTGCCAGTAATGTATTTCTAAAAACATTTTTATTATTCATCACAGAAGTGGCTAGATTAAGTTTTACATGGGCTTTCACTAGCTGTAATTTTCTTTCTCAGGATCTAATGATATTCTGAGAATTTTCCTGGGCAACCTTCCCCTCTTTCCAATACTGGTGCACACTCTTTTTTGCCCTGAGTTCCTGCAAAAGCTCCCTGCCCCTCCAGGCCAGTCATTCTACTTGTCAGCTCATCATAGGCACAGCTCTATATCTTCAAGATTTCTTTCTTGAAGTACATCAGTCCTTCTTGGACCCCTTTGTGGAAGGGCTCCTTCCCTTCAAACAATCAGTATCCGATTCAGTAGTCTCAAATCAACAACCTTAACAGGCCCAAGTCTGCCCACTGGAAGTCCAGTTTAGAAGTTCTGTTGATGCCCCCTCCTTGTGAAACTGAATATTGAAAACTCGATTATTCCATGGTCGCTGTAGCCCAGATGGCCCCGAGCACCACATCCCCCAGCAGCCCTTCTCTGTTTGTGAACAGCAGCAGACAGAGCTTCCCTTGGCAGTGGGAAGAGAAGGAAACCTCCCCAAAGTGCAGCTCGGAAGGCTCAGCCTGGAGCTAGCACAAAGAAAAGTCCCTCCAGGGCAGAATTTTGGTGCAGGAGGTGTCCCAGCGTGAGGCTGGGCCATGGCCTGGCTCTGTGTGCCAGGAGCCGGCAGCGCTGGGTGCAGGGAGCCCAGGGAGGGCACAGCAATGCTGGGCTGACAAATGCTGGGGGGACAGCGAGATGGGCGTGTGCAGCCGGCCAGGGCACAGCAGCAGCACGCCCAGGGGGCACAGCCTGCAGGACACATGGCCAAGGGCTGGGCAGGGCTGGCAGGGCCACAGGCACCCAGGCCTTTGTCCCCTGGGCTCTGCCAGCGCCTCGGGAGGCCCCACTGAAGGAACTTTCCTTCCAGGGGCTGCACTTGGCTTCTGCCTGGCCCCTCCCTGAGCAGGCTGGCAGGGCTGGCAGCTTGATGCCATTTGTCCTTGCTGCCATCCCAGTGCCCCAGCAAGAGCCCCGAGCCCCCCGGGAGGGACAGGCCCTGCTGTCCCAGGCCTGGGCTCAGGGCTTGGCCTTTCTGCTCCCTCCAGCCAGCCCAGGCCTGCCTCAGCATTGCAGTGCCCTGCTCACAGCCTCGGGCTCCCTGCACTCCTGGCCTCAAGGATCTGCTCTCACCAGTCCCTGGGGAGCCTTTGGCACTCCCTGCCCTCACTGGGGCCCAGGGATGCTCCAAGGGACTTGGGCTTTTGCTTCTGACTCCTTGAGCAGCTTCTTCCACCTTCTCTCAGTGCCTGGGGCTCCTGGACTCAGCCCCAAATCCAGCGTGGGGCTGATTAAAATGCAGAAAGCCCTGAGGAGCTCTTTGTCTTTCCTTCAGCTCTCTTCATGTCTCCAGGGCTTGTGAAGCTGCTTGGAGTCAGTTTGGAGTTCTCTTAAGGAGGAAGATTTCAAAGTGCACCTCATTATTTTTTTTTTTTTTTTTTAATCAAGGGCATATTGTTTCAATTTTCAGTTCTTAGGAGAGGTGACAGAAGCATTCCCTCAATGATCTTAATGCTGAATGTTACTTCAGGAGATTTGGACATAAAGAAGAATGAGCCCCTTGTGGGCTGATCCTGTTGGGACAAGCTGCTCCTCACCCCAACCTCAGCATGTCTGACATCACTCACCTCGGACTGACATCCCAAAATGCAGAGAATTCTTTTTAGTTTTCTTGATAATTGAAATTTAATTAATTTTAAAATTATGGTTATTTTTAGTATTATTCTGTACTTTATTAGCTATTTTTTAGATTTACATATAAAAATCTATACATTTTAAGCAACCAAAACAGTTTTTGGTCATTAGATCTGATTAACACCATTCCCTTCATTAGTTAATTGACCACTATCAGCTATTGATTTCTCCCTCTTTATGCTAATTAGCCGCTTTTTTAGTTCTTTTGTCATATTTTTCAGAATTTTCTCAGACAGGGTAAAAGGGATCACTTTGGGCTCCATGGTGACATTTCTGGGGCACATTTGGAGAAGGGAATTTGGAGAGACTTGAGGGTCTGGGAGGACACCTGGGGGAGCCGGGGGAGCACTTGGAGGGGCACTTTGGGATCCTGTCGGACAATTCGGGGTCCATGGGAGCACTTGGGGGTCCAGGGGGGCACTTGGAGGTCAGGGAGGGGAATCTGGGCGCCCTTCGGGGTCCGGGCGGGCACTTGGGGGGCTCTGAGGGGGCTCTCTGGGGCGCGGGGGGATGATGGGAGTTGTAGGCGCGGGTATAACACGGGTTAACGGGGCCGCGGAGCATCACGGGAGTTGGAAGCGCAGCTCCAATGGCTCTGGGTGGGGCGCGGGGCATGATGGGAGGTGGAGTCACCGCTGGAACAGCGCTCTCTGTACACCGCGGAGCATGCTGGGAGCTGTAGTCCCGGAAGCGGCTCGCACGGAGCTTTTGGCGGTCTGGGACGGCACTTGGGGAACACTTTGGCGTCCGAGCCGCGACTTGAGGTCCTCAGGGGGAACGTACACGGTTCGGGAGCACTT
>NW_027077176.1:32146-85074 GCF_009819655.1 Sylvia atricapilla | reverse complement strand
CTTGCACCTGCAGGAGGTGTCTGCACAGGGCGTGGCCACCCCTGTTCTGCCCACAGGGGGCGGAGCATCTGTCAGGTACTGCCCCTCCCCTTCCTCCCTCACCTGCGGGAGTGCAGGACGGGACCCTCACAGCTCTCCCTCCCCCCTGCAGCCCTTCGGGACCCTCCGGGACCCCCCGGCGCTGCCCCACGGGGGTAAGTCAGTGATCACCCCACCCTTTGGACCCTGAAAAGTGAGGGGGGGGCCCAGGGGTGACACCTGTTCCCCTCCCCCTACACCAACCCCTTCACGGCCCCCGTGGCCCCCAGACCCTCCACCAACCCCTTCCAGAGCAACGGCCCCGGTGAGTGACCCCCTGACCCCCCAGTGCCCGGCCGGGCTGGGATCCGGGGGTCCCAATTCCCTGTCCCCTTTTAGGTGCCTCTTTCACCTCGCCCTCTGTTCCTGGGGCCTTCCCCAGCCCCTTCCAGGCTGATGGTAAGAGCTGGGGGTGTTAAATATTAATAAAAATTGGGGCAAGCTCCGCCCAGCCCCTGCTGACACCTCCCGTTTTTGACCCCCGTTTCAGGGTTGCCTTTCGGAGCGTTCAGCGTTGCCAAAGCTTCCACCAACCCCTTCGTGGTGAGGAGGGGAGATTGGCGGTGAGAGGGGGCGTTCCTGAGCCCCTTTCTCCGCTGCTGACCCCCTCTCTGTGCCCTCCAGACGGTCCCGGCCCCGACGGCGCCGTTCGGCGTCAGACACCCGACCACCAACCCCTTCCTATGACCGCAGCTGCCCGCGGGGAGCTCGGCCCGGCCGAGCTCCTCCTGCTCCGCCGGGACCAGGTTTTATTTTTTTCCGAGAGATTTATCGTGATATCTAATATATTTCGATAGAAACGGCTTCGATCTCGGTGCCTCCCTCCTGCTCCCCGCCGGGATCGCCGCTCCGGTTCCCCGGGCCCGGAGTAAAGATGGCGGCCGCGGCTGAGGCCGCTTTGCCCTCAATAAATGGCGACCCCATAGTCTCCGTACGCGCCCTCAGCCAAGATGGCGGCCGGGGCCTCAGGGCTGCGGGCACGGCCATGGCGCTGCGCCCTCAACAAAGATGGCGCCAGGCCCGCGCTGGGGGCGGGGCCTCCGGCGGGGGGCGGGGCGTTAAGGGGCGGGCCCGGCCCCTCCCGCGGGGCTCGGCTCGTCCGGGACCTGCCGGGGAAGGGGCAGTCAGTGGGGCGGCTTTAGAGGGGCTCCATGGGGCAGCGCACAGCCGGAGACGGGGGGCATCCCCTTTTGGGCACAGAAAGGGCGAAAACGGACAAAAAGCGGAGCAGTGGCAGCAGGAGATGGGCAGGACTGAACCCCCCCTCCCCCGCCCAAGGTTTTGGTCCCGGCCGGTGACCCCGAGTCGTCACGGAGGGACAGGGATGTACCAAGTATGATTTTGAGTGGGATATCCATACTTGGAAATAAAATCATTGTTATAATAATTATAGTACAACGATATAATAGTTAAATATAGTATTTTTAATATAATTAATACAATAAATTTTGGTCATCCGTGTTTTAACATTCTTTCATCATAATTAAGTTACAATTAACTGTAATTATTAACTTACTATTCTCACAGTCCCGTAAACACCTCATCATAAACAACCCATTATAATAGTGACAACTCATTATAATAATAAACCTCATAATAATAACTCATAATAATTACAGTATGAATAATTAAAGTCACAGCCCCGAGGGGGCAAGAGGGGTTCAGCCCCTCCCCTTTCCCTGCCTCAGTTTCCCCAGCATTAAGGCACAAGAAAGAAGGGGAGGGGAAGGAAAGGTGCAGAGGCGGGACCCTCACCCCCGGGGGTTCCCCCAGGGCCGGGGGGGTTCCCCCCGAGGTTTTGGGGGGCTCCCGGGGGTTCGGGGGTCCCTCAGCAGCCAAAGAGCACGCGGTGGGCGGCGACGAGCAGCGCCATGAGGAGGCCGTAGAAGAGGGCGAAGAGCAGCCCGGGGGGGGGGCGCCGGGGGTCTGGGGCTTCACCTGGGGGGGGAACCCCACGTCAGCTGCGGGGAGAGCGCGGGGACCCCCCCCAAATCAAGGTTCCCCCCAGAACCGGTACTCGGGAGGCCGGAGCGGCGGCAGGGGAGCGGCTGCGGCGTCCGGCGGGTCCTGGGGGGCTCTGGGGGGCAAAGAGGCACCAGGGAGGGTTTGAGGGGTGCTTCTTGGGGTGACAAAGGTGTCGGGGGCTTAGGAAAGGGGTCAGGCGAGAGTTTGGGTTCAGGGGGGTTCAGGGGCCCTAAAAGGCATTTGGGGTTTTGGGGGGTCCTGGGAGGAGAGAAGGGTCTCGGAGGAGTTCTGAAGAGGATTTTGTGCAGAATGAGGGGCGGTGGGAGATTTTGGGAGGGTCAGGGGGCTGTGTCAGGGGTTCAGAGGGATGTTTTGGGGTTCTGGTGGGTGCGGGGAGGTTTCAGGGAGGTGTTTTGGGGTGCAGGGGGGTGTTTTGGGGGTCTCACTCACAGCCCAGGGGCGCAGGCGGGCGGCCACACGGCCCAGCAGCTCCGAGTCCCCCAACTCCTCCGGGAGCTGCAGCTGCAGCAGCGCCTCCAGGCTCTGTGAGGGTGGGGGGCACAGCAGGGACCCCCCCAAAAACGTGGTGAGGGGGGAGCAGACCCCAACACCCCCCAAACAACGGGGAAGGGGAGGGGGGGGGGTCGTTACCTGTCGCATCTCAGCGATCAGTTCCCGCTGCTGGTCGGGTCTGGGGGGCTGAGGGGAGAAATGGGGGGCTCAGGGCCTGGAGGGCACCGGGGCAGGGGACACAGGGGGGGCCGTGTCCTACCTGGCTTGGTGGCACTGCGGGAGGAGGAGCAGGAGGGGCTGAGGCAGGCGCTGGGCTTGGGGAGGGGGCCGGGGGCTCCATCGGGGTCCTGGGGGAGGCAGGGGTACAATTAATTCTCCTGTTAATTAGGGCTGAGCCTGGGGGAAGGGGTAGTTAAGGCCCGTGTTAATTAGGGCTGAGCCTAACGGGGTCACCCAGGTCCTCACCGGTGTCGGTGTCATCTGCAGAGGTCTCTGGGGGTGGGTCCTGTGGGGGGTGAGAGCAGCCAGTGCCTGTCCCTTGTCCCCGTTCCTGATCCCATCCCCAACACCCCAAACCCTGTCCCAGTCTGCCCCCAGCCCCGATTCCCAACCCCGAAGCCCCAGTACCCTGTCCGACTCCTCTCCCTCTCTCTCTCCATCCACACCTCCAGGTTTTTGGGGCGTCGCCGGGAGATGGGGACCCCCCTGCAGGGAGAGAGGGGGATCAGAACCCCCCCAATCCCTCCCTGAGCCCCAGACCTCCCCAAGGCCCTCACCTGATAGCCTCAGGGGTGTCACCTCTCGGGGTCTGGCTCTGCTGCTCCTGGGGATAAAGGGGGGCCAGGATTTGGGGAGAGAACCCCAAAACTTGAGGGGGTCAGAGAGGGTTTGGGGGGTGACATCACCTCAGGTGAGGGCTCCTCCTCCAGCTGCTCCGGGTCACTGTCACCAGCTGTAGGGACAAGGGGCAGGGGGGTGACAGGGATCCTCAGAAGGTGACAGGAGGTCCCGGGGGTGTTTTGGGGGTCCCACTCCCCTCACCTGCCCCACTGCGTGTCTCCCTGTGCTGCCGGACGGCTCCGAGGACTCGTCCGTGGACTGAAACGGTGCCAAAGGGGGTGCACGGTTTGGGGGGGCAGGTTGGGGGACACCCCAGACCCCCCTGTGCCCCCCAAAATGCCCCCAAAATCCCACCTCGTTCCCCGACCAGCGCTTGCTGCCGCTGTCCACGCTGTGGAAGCCGGAGTCCAGCCCCCCTCGCTGCCGGAGGGGACACGGCTCGTCCGGGGGGCTGCGGGGGCAGACGGCGCTGAGAGACCCCCAAAACCCCCGGCAGGGCAGTGGGGACCCCCCTCTCTGAGCCCCCCTTTACCATGCCGGGGGAGGATGGGCAGCAAGCCTCGGCTTCCAGGTACTTGAAGATGTGGACTTTGCCCTTCAGGCAGATCTGGGGGAGGTACAAAGGGGTCAGGTGGAGATTTTGGGGGGGGTCGAGGGGATCCCCCGGGCTCCCCCTCACCTGGGCGGGGGGAACTGGAGGGGATTGTTGTCTGCCAGCAGGATTTGGAGGTGCCGGAGCCGCCGAAGCAGCGCGGAATCGCGACACACTCGGTTGCAGGAGAAATCCAGCCGGACCAGGGGCAACTCCGAGAGCTCTGGCGGGGGGAACACGGACACACGGGATCGACGGGGACCCTCCCAAAGCGGCGGGACCTCCCCAAGTCCCTCACCCACCCTCGGGCAGCGCCGTCAGCTGGTTCCGCCGCACGTTGAGGTCCCGCAGCGCCCGCAGCTGCCCCAGCCCCGGCGGCAGCGCCGCAGCCGGTTACAGCCGACGTCCTGCGGGGCAAAACGGGGCTCAGCGGGGCCGCAGCCCGACCCGGGGCTCCCGCCCGGCCCCCGGCGCTCACCAGCTGCCGCAGCGTTCGCAGGGAGCCCAGGTTCGGGGGCAGCTGGGCCAGGCGGTTGTTGCTGGCGTTGAGGACGCGCAGGGGCAGCAGGCAGAGGCAGGCGGGCAGAGAGCTCAGCTGGTTGCGGCTGCGGCGGGACACAGCGGGGTCACGGGGCGCTGCTGGAAGCCCGCTCCCGTCCCCGAACGGCCCTCTCGGGGCTGGGCCGTACCTGAGGTCCAGGTGCGCCAGGGCCTGCAGGTTGGCGATGGCCGGCGGGACGCTGCGCAGGCAGTTGTGGTACAGGCTGAGCCCCTCCAGCGAGACCAGGCGGCAAGCGGCCTCCGGACCTCCCCGAAACGGTTCCGGGACAGGTCTTGGAGGGACGAGCGGGACACCACGGGACATGCGGGACAGGGACGGGGACCCACGGGCACGGGACATCCTCGGAGGGACTGACAGGGGCAAGAGATCTCCAGGGACAGGGAATGACAGCGACAAGGGACCACACCCCAGGGATAAGGACGCAGATTCGCCGGGACAGGGGTGCTGACGGATCCCAACCGCCCCGTCCGTGGACCCAGAGCCGCCCAGCTGCCACGGGGACAACCGAAGCCGCCGGACCGCCTGGACCAGGCGCTCCGGCTCGTCCCGTCCCTCGTCACCCGCCTCCGGCACCTCCCGCGGGCCTCGGGCTCCGGGAGGCGCCGAGGGAGGCGGGGCACCCACAGCTTCCCCTGGGCGCGGGGAAACACCCCGAGTGAGCCCGGGCTGTGGGGAAGGGTCGGGGGTCCTGCCCCGGGGCCGCGGCCTCACCGCCTGTGTGGTGTCGCTGAGGTCCCAGCGCCGCGCCGCCGCTGCCGGGAAGGCGCGTAGCCGCCGGCCGGCCAGGCTGAGGGTGCCGGAGGCTTCTGCTTCTTCCAGGGCGCGCTCAGTGCCGGCTCCTCCGGGCAGGCGGCCCAGCGGCGGCGGCAGCTCAGCCGTGACAGCCCCCGCCGCCCCCGCCGCCATGGCGAGCCCGGAGCTCCGCTCGCCGCGGCCGCCCGCTGCCCGACTGAGCCCCGGACGCTTCCGGACGCGGCCGCGCAGGCGGGGCCTGAGCGACAGCCAATCAGAGCAAGGGGCGGCGCGGGGAGGCGGCGAATCGGACGGGGTGAGTGGGGGGCACGGCGCGGAGGAGTGCGGAACTTTGCCCTTTGATTGATGGGGCAATTGGCCAATCGTCATCAGCCGGTCAGGGGGTGCGCTGCCCAACTGCAGCCAATCACGACCAAAGCACAATCTTCACCAATCGCGAGCGAGAAGGTGGGGCTCGTTCCCTGGCAACGGCCTCGACAATTTTGGCGCATCGTCCAATTGAAATCGACGGGGCGGGAGCAGCACCCGAGATTGACGCGTAACCAACCAATCGTGATTGACACAAAGGCGGGACTATAGGAGCCCGGCAAGTAAACGGGGGCGTGGCAGCTCCACCAATCAGAGTCACGTCAATGATTGACAGCCCGGGAATGAGAAAGAGAGCCAATCAGAGCTAAGCTACGCCCCCTGCTTGTAGGAAGCCGCGCCCCCAAACGGGCCCCGCCGCTGTTCTGTCCCCGCCCCCTTTTTAACCCCGCCCCTCGCCCCTCTTAAAGAAGCCGCACCATTTAAAGGGGAGGTCTCGGGGGGTCCCATTTTTGGGGGGCCGGATCTGTGCCCCCCCCCCCGAGTGCGGAGCAAGGGCGGGGTCCCCCCAGCACCTCCGCTCACACCTTCCATCTCTGCAACCCTTTATTTGCGTATGTGCGGGGGGCGTCCCCCCAAGGCGGGGCCGTCCGGGGGAGCTCTGGGGGGGTCTCAGGGGGTCCCCCGGCACGGGCGTTTGCTGAGATTCCCCAAAACCTGCTGCTGCTGCGGGCGGTAGGGCACGACGAAGGCGTCGGGGGGCAGCAGCGCTCTGCCGTCCGCCCCCAGCCGCCCCATCAGGACGTAGCTGGAGCCTGGAAGAGATTTGGGGTGGGGGTGTCAGGACCTGGGGGGGGGCGCAGAGACCCCTCCAGGCACCCCCATGGGCACACCCACCTTTCTGAGCGCGGGGCAGAGGCGGCAGGGCAGCTGCAGCCGCAGCGTGGCCCCTTTGGCGGGCTGGGGACCCCCAGGCCCCCCCCGACTTGTAGAGGCTGAGGACGGAGACCACGGCCCAGCCCGGCTCCTGCGGCGGGCCCCGAGACACCGATTTCACCGTCCCGGTCAGCACTGGAGGCGCAGGGATGGGGGGTCAGGCTCCCCAAAACCTCGGACACCGTGGTTGGGGGTTCGGGGGGGACCGACCTCCCCTTCCCCTCCCCTCCCCCCTTTTGGGGCCACCCCAGTCACAGTTTCCCCCCATCCTCCACCGCCCGTGCCCCATTTCGGGGTCTCCCCCCTCGGGTTTTTTTGGGGAGGGGGTTTCTCACCGAAGTCGCTGCTGCAGAAGTTGCTCTGCAGGGTCCCCGGCGCGGCGGCAGCGCTGCGGGCAGGGGGGCTCCGGCCCGGGGCGGCCGTGGGGGCACCGCTTTGGGGCTGGGGGGCGGTTTCCCCTTCCCGCCCCCCCGGGGCTTTGCCGGGGGGGTCTCGGCGGCGCTGCCCCGGTCCCGTAGGGTGTAAGTGGCCGAGAAGCCGTCGCGGTGACGCTCAGGTCCGACACGAACTGCACCAGCAGCTCCGGGGAGCTGGAGACGATGGGGCTGGGGGCACACGGGGGTCACGGGGGGCTTTCCTGGGGGACACCGAGGGGCTCGGGGGGGTCCAGGGAGGGGTTGGGGGGTCAGCAGGAGGCTCGCAGGGGGGATCCGGATGGTTTGGAGGGAACGGGGAGAATCCGCAGGGGTCGGGAGGGGTTTCGGGGAGTCCCAGGTAGGTTTCGGGGGGGTGGTCGCGGGGGTCTCAGGTTGCTGTCAGGGGGGATTAAGGGTGGTTTTGGGATTTAAGAGGGATGGGGGTGGGCTGGGGAGGGATCGGGACAGTTCTGGGGGGCTCAGACGGGGTTGGGGGTGTGGGGGGGGCTCACCCGGGGGTCTCCTCCCCGCAGAAGCGCCCGAGGCGCCGCGCGTCGTCCCGCGCCCCCCCCTCGAAGACGGCCACGTAATCGTAGCGACAGTGGGGGTCGGGCTCCACGTCGAACTTCCCGACCGCAGCTCACCACCTGCAGCCCCCCCCGCCCCAAATCCGGGCTCAAACCCCCGGCCCCGGAGCCCTCTGCAGCCCCCCGAAAGCCCCGGGCTCCTTCAGACCCCTCCCCAAATTCTCCGGAGCCATCCCGGGCTCTCCTCAACCACCCCCCAAAATCCCCTTGTGACCCCCCCCCAAAGGAATTTCTGACCCCCCACCCAAATACCTCCTGTGTCCCCAAACCCGCCCTGTCCCCCCCCAGCCCCCCAATCCCCCAAATCCCTTCCGACTCCCCCAAATCCTTCTGACACCTCCGAACGACCCCGGTGCCGCCCCCAAACCCCCCAAATCCCCCCAGGACCCCCCAAACCTTGTCGGGGGGGGCCACGATGTGCCAGGAGCAGCTGATCCCGGGGGGATAATTCTCCTCGGGCCAGTTCGGGGTGTTGAGGCTCCCCTGGGCCTTCTCCAGCCGCCACCACAAAACTGATGCTCTGGGGGCGGGTTGGGCAGGGCGGGGTCACATTTTGGGGGGCACAAACGCGTTCGGACACAGCCCCCCCCCCCCCCCATTTCCCACACCGCCGGCATCTCCTCTGTCCCTGAGACCCCCCCAAACTGGGGGAGAGATTTGGGGGGGGCTCCTCCAAAACCACCCTGCGACTGGGAGAGGAGATGGAATTTGGGGAGCAAGACCCCCCCCCGGGAATGTTTTTTTGTATTTTTTTTTGGGGGGGGGGGGTCGTACTCACCGTCAAAATAGTGCCAGGACTCCCCGAAAAAATGGGGTTTATTAAAGACCCCCGAACGCCGCCGTCCCTGGGGGGCCCCTGCAAAAGGGTTGGGCTGGATTGGGGGGGGACCTGCGGGGGGCTTTGGGGGTCTCCATGGGGGTTTTGGGGTGTCTGTGGGGATTGGGGGGGCTCCATGGTGGATTGGGGGGGTGGGATGTTCTATGTGGCTTTGGGGGGTCTCCGTATGGATTTGGGGGTGTCCATGGGGGTCTTGGGGGGGTTTGAGGGGCTCCTGCTCTCCGCTGGCAGTGCTCCCTGTCCTCCTTTCCAACTCAGCTTTTCCCTCCATTTTGTGCCATAGTTTTCCTTCACTTTTTCCTGACACTTTGCCCCATTTTTCCCTCTGGCTTTTCCATCAAACTTTTCCTTTCTTTTCAGTCATTTTCCCCTCCATTTTAAAAAATTTTTATTTTGATTTTTTTGCCCTCATTTTTTTATTTTCCTCTTATTTTTCTCCATATCCCTTCACACTTTCCCCTCCTTTTCTCCTCAGCTTTCCCCTCCTTTATTCCCTTGCACTTTCCCTCCTTTCCCTGTTTACTCCTTACACTTTCCCCCATTTTCTGTCCCCCATTTCCATTTCTCCCTCACACTTTTCTTTCATTTCCCTCTTTTTATTTTATTTTATTTTATTTTATTTTCTCACATTTACCCATTTCCCCATCAGGGTTTCTCCCCTCTGGTTTCAGTTTCACACCTTTCCCTCCTTTTCCATTCACACTTTCTTCTCATTCCCAGCGCTTTCTCCTCACGCTTTTCCCAACTTCTCAGCTTTTCTCTCTTTCCCCATCTCACCCCAAGACCCCCAGGACCCCCTGGAACGGGGTTTCGGCCTCTCGGCCCACGCGGTTTTGGAGCTCTCCTGGGAGTTTTGGGGGGGTCTATGTGGGATGTTGGGGTCTCCACAAGACTTTGGAGATGTCTCTATAGGATTTTGGAGTTCTCCACGTCACCAGGGATGTCTTTGGGTGGTTTTGGGGTGTCCCCGTGGGATTGTCCCTGCTCCCCGCCGGCGGTGCTCCCTCCCCGTTGTTCTATTTTATTTTATTTTATTGGGGGGGTCTCCCCGCCAGCCCCTCTGGCACCCACCGTTGGTTGGGGGGCTGCCGGCGCTGAACCAGGCCAGGAAGCCCCTCCCGGCCGTGCCGCCGTCGCTCTCCATGTGCAGCCGGAGCCGGTTTTGGGGCGCCCGCAGAGCCCCAGGACGGAAAGTGCCGCAGAAGCGCCCCAAAAGCGGCGCCCCGGGGCCGTGGCCCCCGAACACCGAGAGGGCGTCGAAGCGGCACAGGGGGTCCGGCTCCAGGTCGAAGATGCGAAAGGACAGGGTGGCCACCTGGCCCTCGGGGACCTGGGGGACATCGCGGGGTCACCCTCGGGCAGCTGGGGGGGGGGGGTGACGGGGACTTTGGGGACTTTGGGGTGACACCTCCCGGTCTTCATGGACCTAGGGGGCCGTGGGGACAGCGAAGGGCCGGGGTGGGCATCAGGGGACAGCAGGAACACCGGGGACATCGGCACATTACCGCGTGGCCCTTGGGTTTCTGAGGGGGGCGGCACGAAGTCACATCAGGGGGACACAGAGCAGTGTCACCACCTGTCCCTCAGCCCCCTGCGGGACACGGGAACACCTGGGGACACAAGGAGGGGAAGAGCTGGGACAGCCAAGGGGGAAGCCCGCATTGTGGGGAGGGTTGGGGTGTCCCTGGATGGATCGGGGTGAGCAGGGTGCGGTTGGGGGGCAGGTGACGGGGGTCCCGGGGGGTCCGTACCGTGATGGTCCAGGTGCAGTTGCTGCCGGGGGGGTAGTGCCGCGGGAAGCCCTCGCTGGCGATGAACCCCGACTCCCCGCGATGGTCCCCCCCGCACGGGAACACCGGGAACACCGGCCTGGGGGACACGGGGGGCTCAGAACGGGGGGGAAACCGGAGCTCGGGGGATCCCAGATCCTCGGAGAGGGGTCCCGGGCTGTGCGGGGTCCCGGTTCCGGGGAGTCTTGGGCCGATCCCGGGTGTCTGAGGGGGCTCCCAGCTCGTGGCTGGGGTTCTGCACCGAGCAGCAAAAACGTCCCGGTGCCCGGGGGGTGTCCGGGACCGCGCGGGGCTCCGGGACGAGGGTGTCCCGTCCCGGGAATGTCCCGCCTCGGGCCAAGCCCTGTCCGCGGGGGAGTCCCGGGGTGCCACGTTCTGGGGGAGGTCCCGTCCCGGGGCCGCCGTGTCCTGCCCTGTCCTGTCCCGGGGGGCCCGTCCGGTACCGGGGGTGCCGTTACCTGCTGGCGTTGGGTCGGGCGCTGGGGCGGGGGGCTCGGGGCCGGCTCCTGCCCCGCGGCCGGGACCGGGACAAGAGCCCCCAGCGCCCCGAGCAGCAGCAGCGGCAGCGGCGGCGGCCCGAGGCGGCTCATGGCGGCCGGGCCGGGGCGAACGGGGCCGGAACGGGGCGAACGGGGCCGGGGGGGACCGGGGGTACGGGCAGGGAGGGGGGCGGTCATCAACGGGAAGGGGCGAGGCCACGGAGCGACACGCCCAAAAGGGGCGGGACTCAGGGCGCCACTTCAAATGGCTTGCGTGAGGGGGCGGGGCTTTCTCAAACACCACGCCCAGAATGCATTCATAAATAGTTAGGGGCGGTTGCTTCGGAGTGTGGGCGGAGACTCCGCTCGGCTCCGCCCCAAGAGGCGTAACGGAGGCGTGGCCTGGAGCTGCCAGGCTGGAGTGGGCGGGGCCAGCAGAGAGGAGGCACCAGAATGGGGAGGGGGCCCAAAAGAGGCGCTTCTTTTTAATTAGCGGGATCGCCACAATTAATTAGGGACTCCCCCGTAAGAAGCGGGGTCCTCCTGCCCGAGGGCCCCTCCCACAGACACACACACACACGGGGGGGGGCAGTGTGACAGCAGCTGGGCGCCTCCCCGGCGGGGACATCCCCCCGATTGTGGGGAGGGGGGCGGAGAGGCCGTGATTGTCCATTCTGGGGGAGGGCGCGCCCCCAAAATCCCACACCCGCTACGGGATGGGGCCCCGCGCCTTCAGGTCGGGAGCGGAGCGCTGGCGGCGGACACGGGGCGGGGGTGGGGACCCCCCGTCCAGGGACCCCCGGCGGGGACGCCCCGAGGGAGGGGGCGGCGGGGGGGGGCTGTTTTCGGCTTGGGGGCAGTCCCCCCCGGCCCCCAAGCCAGGCGGTGCTGGGGGTTGCTCTTGAAGGGGAAACGCAGCTTGGAGTCCTGGGGGGCCGGGTGGAAGCGCGGGGGCCGGCGAGGGCTCTGGGGGGTCTGCGGGCCGCCCCCCATGAGCCGGGCCTGCTCCTGGCGCAGCCAGCGCAGCCGCCCCCGCCGGAACGCCGGGTCCTGCTCCATGAGCCGGCACAGCCGCGCCGCCGCCGCCGACGGGGGCGAGGGCGGCGGAGACCCTCCGTCCGTGCTGGGCTGGGGGCGCTCCTGGGGGGCTTCTTGGGGGGCTTCTTGGGGGGGCGGCTCAGCCTCGTCACCATCGTCCTGAAGGAGGGGAGGAGAGAGGGGTTAGAGGAGTCTGGTGTGGGGGGCTGCGGGGGTGACAGGGACAATTTTGGGGCGTCAAGGGGCGGATTTGTGGCATCAGAGCGCTGCGTGGGGCAGCTCGGATCTCCGTTAGGGGGTCGCGGGGTGCTGCGGGGGACCCACGGAAGGGTGGATGGGCACACTCAGGGCCGTGGGCGGGCAGACCCCCACGCCGGGGGTCTTCGGGGGTGCCGCGGGTCAGGTACGCGAGGCAGACCCTCACCGGCGGCAGCGGGATGACGCGCTCCATCTGCCCCACGCGGTCGCGAAGGGCGCGGATCTGCTCGTCCTTGGCGCTGTTCTGCCGCTTCACCTCCCGCAGGATCCCCGCCAGCCTGTCCAGGTGCAGCCGCAGCCCCTCCACCTCGCTCACCTGCTCGCCGGGACCACCACCGCCGCCGCCGCCGCCCTCGTCCTCCTCGCCGCCGCCCACGGCGTCCCCACACGTCCCTGGCCACCGCCCGCCAGCCGTCGCGCTCCGTGGCTCCCGTTTTCCGTGGCGCCGGCACAGCTCCCGCAGCCGCGCCAGGCTCAGCGCCTCCAGCTCCCGGCGCGCCGGCCGCGGCTCCCGCAGGGCCACCTCCAGGCTCAGCTCCCGCACGGCCTGAGCCTTCAGGTCGGCCATGGTCACCCACGGCGACGGCGACGGCGACGGGGACGGCGAGGCCGGGGTGGGGGATCCCCGGCGGCGCTGCGGGATCTGGTAGACGCGCAGCGGCTCCCGGCGCTTTCCCGGGGCCGGCAGCGGGAGCCCGGCGCGGCGCAGCACCGAGCGCACGGCGGGCGCCGGCAGCGCCTGGCGCAGCGACGAGATCAGGCGCCAGCCGGCCTCGTAGCACCGGGGGTCGTCAGCGGCGGGGGGCTGCGGGGGGGACACGGAGAAGGTGGGAGCTGCCCAGCGTGGACACCTGAAAACAGCCCCGAGGGATACCCAGAAAACCCCGAGACACGTCCACGACACTCACGGGACACTAGAGGGACCCAGGGGACAGCTGTGACACCAGGGGCCACCCAACTACATCCTGTAACGATCAGAGACTATCTACGGGACGCCTGTCGAACACTCAGGGGACACTAGGGGAACCCAGGGTGCTCACAGGGAAGCCCAGAATTCCCAAAGGATGCCTCCCTCACCTGCGGCTGCTCGGACACTTCCTTCTCCAGCTGGGGTTGGTTCTCCAGGTCCTGGAGCCTGGGGTGGGGGACACACACAGGATGAGCCCCCAGAGCACCCCCGGGGCAGACCCCCAAGTGTCCCCCGGGGTACATCCCCACCTCTGGAGACGCATGTCGATGCCCTGCTGCTCCAGCAGCTCTCGCTGTGCCAGGTTCCAGTCCGGGGGGGCCCAGGGGACGCCCCCCGTTCCCGCTCCCCGCCGCGCCTGCTCCGGGTGCGTGAAGCGGAACACGTGGTTCTTCCCCAAAATTAGGCGGTGGCCTGGTTTGGGGAGAGGTGGAGGGGTCACAGGGGGATTGAGGGGAGATTTGGGCAGGGTCATAGGGGTTTTGGGGGGATTTAGGTGGGAAGCGGAGGGTTGAGAGTGTCATAATGGATTAGAGAGAAAATTTGGGGGTGACACAGGATTCGTGGGAGGTTGAGGGAGTTTGGGGAGGGGTACGCTGAGATTTTTGGGAGGGTTCAAGCGAGAGCCACAGGGATCTGAGGGGGGATTTTGGGGAGACACACAGAGATCTGGGAGGGCTTTGGGGGTCCCTACCCGACTTGAGCACCACCGGCTCCGTCACCTGCTTCCCGTTGACGTAGGTCTCAGCCCCCTCGCACGGCTCCAGGGTCACCACAACTTCAGGAGGAGACAACAAAGGGAAGGCGAGTCACCTCCCCGCTAAACTGAGGCAGGGGAACCCCCAAATCCCACCCCCCACTGCCCCAAACCCCCCAGCCCCACCGGCACGGGGGGAGCGGTACCTGGGGGGGCCTTGGTGACCTGCTCCAGTGGCAGCGTTTGGGGGGGGAGAAAGAGGAATTAAGGTGTGCCGGGAGGGGGTTGGGCAAGGGGGGCACCCCAAAATCTGGCGCCCCCCCTGCTGAATTCCGTACCTTCCCCCGAGGGGTCGGGGCGGCTGCGGAAGAGGCAGTGCTGCTCCCGGATGAACGGCCCTGACAGCTTGATGTCCACATCCACCTGGCCCACCCTGGAATGGGGGCAAGTTGAGGGGGGCCCAAGTGGCCTGGGGGGGTGGCCAGAGGGGGTTCGGGGGTGCCGCAGCCCCCCCACTCACTTGGTCACACCGTCCTTGATGTGGTACAGGAGGCACTCGGACATCAGTGGGTCCTCGTTGAGGTTCACTAAGTGCGGGGTCTTTTGGCAGAGGGGGGCACAAAAATAAAAGCAGAGTCAGGGTGGGTGGGGTCCCTCACGGTGGGGTCCCCCAGCCCCCTCTGACTCACCTTTTTGGGGGAGAACACGCCGACGGTGCCACCGTCCTCCCGCAGAGCCACCCCCATCTCAGCCAGCAGAGCTTCCCTGGGGGAGCACAGGGAATTGGGGGGCGAGGCAAGACAGTGTAGGGGGGCCCAGAGGGCTTTGAGGGGCTGTGGGAACGTTTTGGGGGTCGTGGTGGGGGTTTGGGGCCCCCTCACCGCTCCAGCCTCAGGGCCTCTGTCCGTCGCAGTTTCTCCTCCCACGTCTCGTTGAGCTCCGCGATGATTTTCTCCGTCTCCTGGGGGGAGCAACGATTGTGGGGGGGCCCCCACAGTTTGGGGGAGGGGGTCTCAGACCCCCTGGGGCCCTGTGGATCAGGGGAGGGGCTGGAAGGTGTTTTAGGGTCACCTGCAGTCGCTCCATGGCCTCGGTAGGGCCCAGGGGGGGTTCCAGCCCCGGACCCCCGTTGAGGGTGGGGGATGTTGTGGCAGGGGGGGCAGAGACAGTGGTGTCTTGGAGACCTGGGGGAAGATGGGGGCCTGTTTTGGGGGGGGCGTGTTGCCTCCTGCACCCCATATCAAACCCTCACTGTCCCCCCAGCAGCACAGCTGTGCCCCCCACACTGTCCCCTAGACCCCTTGTGCCCCCAAAGCCCACCTTAGCTCTGCCCCCAAATCTCTTCTCCCCCTAAAACCCCTCTGCAACCAATACCCCAAATCCATCCCCACTGTAAAATCCCCTAAATCTCACCCCTAGACCCCACAACACCCCTTTAACTCCATCCTCACAACCCCAAACCCTGCCCAGCCCCTCACCCTGGGCACTGAGCAGCTCCCATGGCATCTCAAAACCCCTAAAGCCCCATCACAGCCCCTCACCCTGGCACCGACCAGCTCCTGTGGCCTCTCAAAACCCCTAAAGGCCCATCACAGCCCCAAAAACTCCCCACCACAGCCCCTCACCCTGGGCACTGAGCAGCTCCCATGGCCTCTCAAAACCCCTAAAGGCCCTCACCAGCCCCGAGAAATCCCCATCACAGCCCCTCACCCTGGGCACCGACCAGCTCCTGTGGCCTCTCAAAACCCCTAAAGGCCCATCACAGCCCCTCCACCTGGGCACTGAGCAGCTCCTGTGGCCTCTCAAAACCCCTAAAGGCCCATCACAGCCCCGAGAAATCCCCACCACAGCCCCTCACCCTGGGCACTGAGCAGCTCCCGCAGCCGTGTCACCTCCTCCCGCAGCTCCCGGATCAGCCGCGCGTTCGGGTCCTCGTTGATCACGGCGTGGCACCGGATCTGCTTCGTGCGGTCGGCGTAGCTGGGAGTCAGGGAGAAAAAGGGCAGGATCAGGGCTGGGGCCGCCCCTCCCCGCACCCCAAAACCCAACGAGAGCCCCCCAGAGCTGCCCTCCTCTCCCTCACCGAAGGGTGCTCAGCGTCTCCTCGTAGTTGCTGTCGGCCGGGCTCAGCGCCGCGATCATGGCTGTGCGGGAGTTCCCGCCTGTGGGGACACTGTTAGCGGGGCTGGGAACCCCGAAAAACCTCCTCGTGCCCCACCCTGCTCCTCCCCAAACCCACCCAGGTTCTCCTTCAGCAGCCACGTCAGCACCGAGTCCCTGTACGGGATGAAATCTGGCTTCTTCTTCTTGCTGGTCTGTTGGGGAGGGGGAAGAGGGAACAGGAGGGTCCTGAGGGCTCCCCACAAAAGGAGGAGACCCCCGAGGGTGGCTGCAAGTAGAGGGGTGACCCCCAGACTCACCGCCTCGGCCAGGGCAGAGATGACCTTGCCCAGAGTGGTCAGGGACTTGTTGATGTTGGCGCCTTCCTGGGGGCAGGGAGGAAGAGGAGCAAGGCTCAGAAGGGCCCCGGGGGGAGTCACCCCCTCTTTTTGTGGGGTGCAGGGGGTCACGGCTCACCTTGAGGCGGATGCCCTTGGCCCCCGAGGTGTCGGCGCGTTCACTGCCTGCCAAGTCCACCAGGCTGATGCGGCTCACCTGGGGGGGGCAGGGGGATTTGGGGGGATCTAGGAGGGAATTCCGGGGCGAAATGGGGGTGTGAGGGGATTTGGGGGGGGAATTTGGGGGGGTTTGGGGTGGTGTTGTGGAATTGTGGAGTGATTTGAGGGAGTGGAGAGAATGGCAGGGATGTGGAGGAAATTTGGGTGTGTTTGGGAGGGGTTTGGAGGAGGTTTAGTGGGGATTTGGGGATATTTTCAGGAGCGTGGGGGAATTCAGCATGGAATTTGGGGTAACTCAGGGAGAATGATGGGTGATGGCCTGGATTTTGGGGGTTGTTTTGTGGGTTCTAAGGGTGGATTCGGGCGGTGCTTTTGGAGGTGGGATTTAGTGGAGACTTTAGGGGAGTCTCAGGGATTTTGGGGCACCCTGGCCTTCCTTGCAGTGAGATCACCCAGCAGTATCAGCGGGTGCCGACTGAAGATGACAGCTAATTTTGGGGGGTACTTGGGAGAACGCAGGGGGCGATTTCAGGGGGATTTTGGGGCGGGACAGATTTCGGGGGTGACTCTGGGGCTCCCCTGACCTTCTCCGTGGTGAGGTCGCTGAGCGGGTCCCGGCGGCGCTGGCTGAACACGATGGTGAACACGGCGTGCGAGCGGCTGCTCGTTTCGTTCATGTTCGTGGCTGCCACTGTCCTGCGGGGGAGTTTGGGGGAACCCTCGGTGCCTGGGGGGGGCGTTTGGGGGGCTTTGGGGGGTGCCCCCGTGGCCCTCCGTGCCCACACCTGGCCTTGTTGCCGCTGTCCATGAGGTCGGCGATGTCGGCGAAGGAGGCGACGGCGAGACGGGACAGGTCCTGCACGTAGGGTCCGAGCAGGGGGTGCTCCCGCACCCGCAGCCCCCCTCGGCTCTTGGGGTTCAGCAGGTCCCGCACCCGCTCGCAGTAGATCTCCAGGTAGCTCACCTGGGGGCCCCAACACGGTCAGGAGGGTCCCCAAAAGCCGTGGAGGTCAGGGGGTGAAACCACAAAATGGTGGGGAGGAAAAGATCCAAACCGGGAGCAAGTGAAAGCCCAACTTTGGGGGCACACCCCTAGATTGCTGGGGATGTTGGGGGAGGAATCCCTGGAATGGTGATGGGGGAAGCTACCAAACTGCTGGGCTGGGGGCACAGCTGAATCCCCAAAATGTTGGGCTGGGTAGCAGATGAACCCCCAAACTGCTGTGAAGGCTGTGGGGTGAGTCTGCAAGAGCTGAACACCCAAATTGCCGGGGGAGGTCTGCAAGCCGGGGGTCATACCCTGAACCCTCAAACCCCCCTCACCTCCACAGAGAAGGGGAGCTCAGGAGACACTTCCCCAACTCCCAAATCCCTCTCACCTCCACAGAAAAAGAAAGTTCAGGTGACTCTTCCCGAGCAACACGGGTGAACAGATCCTCGCAGAGCTGCAGGCGAGCAGCGTTGAGCTGGGGGCTGTGGGGGGGCTCCAGCCCTTCCCAAGCCCCTCGGGAGCCCCCCCAGGCCCCGGACCTGCGGGATAATCCCGCGCTGCCCCGGCTCCTGCCGCCCCATCATGGTGTAGGACTTGCCGGCGCCGGTCTGGCCGTAGGCCAGGATGCAGACGTTGTAGCCCTCGAAGGCGTGCGCCAGCATCTCCTCCCCGATATCCTGGTACACCCGGCGCTGCGAGGCGAAGTTGGGGTCCTCCTCCTGCGGGGGAGTGAGTGAGGGACCCCCGGAGCCCCCCGAGGGTCCCCTGGCACCTGCCCCAGGCACTCACCGAGGTGTGGGACCAGTACGAGTAGTCGAAGGTGAAGTGTTTGGTGGCGTCTTTGGGGAGCTTGGGGTTGGTGATGCCTGCGGTGGGGAGGTGACAACGGGCTTGGGGTGACCCCCCCACGTCACCCCCAACCCCCACAGCACCGTCACCCCCCCCAAAAAACCTCCCCGTTGCTATTTTTAGCCCGGCGGCAGCTGGTCCTCTGGGCCCGAGGCCAGCACGGGACAAGGACGGGGACGGGGTGGGGGGGTCCCACACCGCAATCCCCCACCCCTGGGGGGGGGTCGTTCCCTCTTGAGACCCTCCTCCCGCGCGCCCCTCACTCACAGGTGGTGTTTCCTTGCATCTGGATAACGCACTTGGCCTGGCGGCTGCTCTCCCGCGCGCTGAAGGGCCGGACTCTGACCGCCACCTTCACCGAGGCGCCCGCCATGCCCCCGGCAGCGTCACCCTGGGGTGACACAGGAACGTCACCCGCCGGGACCCCTGTGCCAGCTGCGGGGGACCCCCGCTCATGCCCACCCCCAGCAATGCCCCAGCCAGGGCTGCAGGGAGGGAAAGGGGGGGCCGGATCCGTGTCCCACCCTCAATCCCGCCCAAGGAGAGCCCTAAAAATAAACCCGGGGCGGTGCCGGGTGAGGTGGTGATGAAAGAGCCCCCAGCCCGACCGTCCCCAGCACCTCCAAAGCACAGGTGGCACCTTGGCGGGGTCAAAGGTCAGGGCTGGGGGCAAAGGGTGGGATTTGGGGTAGGGAAAGAGGAAGAGGGGGGGTGAGAGGTCGCCTCTGGATCTCCCAGTTCCCGGGTGATTCCAGGGCAGTGTAAACAGCACGTGACACCCCACACCCCGCCCGCGGCTGCCACTGACCCCCCCCCCAAAATGCGGGGTCCCATCTCCGGGCCTGAGCCCCCCCACCATGGGAAACAAAGGCTGTGACCCTGTGACCCCGAGAGGCCCAACGCTGGCATCAGCACCCCTAAATCCGCCTCTACACCCCGAGACACCCCCAAACACAACTACAGCTTTTCTAAACCTGACTCTACACCCGTATCGTCCCATAAACTCACTCTCTCCAGCCCTCAGATCCCTCAAACCCCCAGTGGGACCCCTGCACCTGACCCCTACCTGCCCAGGAACCCTGAGATTCCTCAACTTCCCCCAGAGTTCCCCTAAACCTGCTCTTATAACCCTGTGTTCCCTCTAAGCCAAATTCCTACACCCCTATAACTCCCTAAACTCCCATATAGGATCCCTAAACTCGCTTTTTAGGGACCAGAGCCCCCTCGAACCCCCGTGACACCCCCTAAACCCACACCTCCAAGACACCCCCAAAGCCCCTCTAAATCTACCCCTAGGTCCCCGGCAGCTCCCTAAACCCACTTTCCACACCCCTCGGACCCCCCTAAGACCCCCTATAGCCCGGCTAAACCCCCCCACGAGAGCCCCATAAATTTGCTCCCTGAGATCTCCCAAGCCTGCGCCCTCAAGGCCCGCCGCTGCCGCTCACCGGCCCCGCGGTGCCGCATGCCCTCGGCCCGGGGCTGTCCCGGGCCGCGCCTGGCGCTGTCCCCACCGGGGCTCCGCGGCGGCTCCGGGGCGGCGGCCGCGCCCGGGCCCGGCGGGGCGGGGCGGGGGGCGGGGCCTGGGGCGGGGCGCGAGGGGCGGGGCATCAGGCCCCGCCCCTTCTTAAAGGGGCAATGGTGTGCGGATGGGCCCTACAGCCGGGGAGGCTTTTCCCGCCTTTTTCCCCTCAGGATTTTCCCCTCACGTTTCTCTCTCCCTCTCTCTTTTTTTTTTTTTTTTTTTTTTTTTTTTTTTTTTTTTTTTTTTCTGCAGGGTATTCCCCATTTTTTCTTCATGTTCTCAATTTTCTCGTTGTTTTTTCCTTTCTCTTTTCCTTCAAGTTTCCTTACATTTTTTTTACCACGATTTTCAGTTCATTTTCCCTCAGCTTCTCAGGTTTTTTTCCTCACTTTTCTTCCTTTTCCTTCTCCTTTCACTCACATATTTTTCCCTTACACTTTGTCCCCATTCTGGCCCTTTTCTCATCATGCTTTTCCCCATTTTTCTCCTGAGACCTTTCCCTGCATTTCTAAATTTTACACGCTTATCTCCTTGTTTTTTTCAGTCACTTGCTCCACTATTCCCTCACCTTTTCTCCCAATTTCTTCTCACGCTTTTCTTCTTTTTTGCCTCATTTCCCTCTCCCTCACCCTTTACCCCATTTTCCTGCTTCTACCTTTTTTCCCGTGCCCCGCTTTCCCTAATTTTTTTGTCTTATTTTGCCCTCCATTTCCCCCCATTTGTCTTCGATTTACCCTCAGGACACCCCCAAGACACAGAGAACCCTTGGCCCCTACTCCAGGTAGGGCCCAAAAATGGCTGCAGACCTCCAAACCTTCAAAATGACCTCACAATCGCCTTAAGAAAGTTTATTTTCGGTACTAATGGTACGTTTCATACAGCTGGAAACATTATTATTTAGTAGTTACGTAGTCTGAGGGAATAACTGGCGTAAATAGCAGGAATAAATGACTAATCGTAGAGGTGATCGTGTTGATAGGGCTGAATGCGTGTGAATTCGTCCGTATTATGAAAAACGTGGGTGCTAGCGCCGGACTTACACAATTTAACTAACCATGCTTTTTGTCAGGCGTCTCCCCGCCCACACGACCCCGAATGCCCCCACCCGACCCTGGCCACGCCCACCGCCGCGGGCCCCGCCCACACCCGGCGGCGCGGCCCCGCCCCCTTGCGCGCCTACGTCACGCGCCGGCGGCGCCGTCGGCGCTGGCCCCCGGCGGGCGGGAAGATGGCGGCGGGCAGCGGGGGCGGGGGCGGCGGCGGCGGCCCTGAGGCGCCAGGTGGGGCCGAGGGGGCCGGGGCGGGGCCGAGGGCGGGGCCGGGGGGGTGTGGGGCGGGGATGGGGGGGTGCCATTGGGGGGGCGTGTGGGGCTGCCGTGGGGCGGGGTGTGGGGCTGGAGGGTGGAGATGTGGGGGGGATGTAGGGCAGAGATGCGGGGTGCAGTGGGGCAGAGATGGGGGGACGGGTCACGGCTGTGGAGTGCAGCGGCGAGGGATGTGTGGGGTTATAGGGGAGGGATGTGAGGTGCCGTGGGGCAGGCACGGGGGGATATGGGGCAGAGATACTGGGTGTAGTAGAGGAGGGTGCTGGGAATGGTGACGGGGTCCCTGGTCCCGTGTCCCCCCCGCGATGTCATCCCGTTATTCCTCCGCCCCATCACCCGGTTTTGGGTGGTCCCTGCAGGTTCCAGCCCTTGCCGTGCCCCCCGAGGGGAGCCCTGAGGGCCCCGCGCATGCTCCGAGATGACCAGCAAGGACCCCCCCGAGGTCTCTGGTAAGGGGAAGGGGACACACAGCGGGCACGGGGGACGGGGACGATGCACGGTGGGGACATCGAGCCCTCCCCCTGGCAGAGAGGAGCCACCTGAAGGTTTTCCTGCCCCGGAAGCTGGTGGAATGTTTGCCCAAATGTCCAGTCCTCCCCAAGGAGCAGCTGCGCTGGAACACCAACGAGGTGGGGGGGGCACAAGGGGACGTGGGGTGCTCGCAGGAAGGGATGTGGGGACACGGGAATGGGGCGTGGAAGGGACGCGGAGTGTACAGGAGGCACTTGGAGATGTGGGAGGGGATGTGGGGACACAGGGAAGGGGCATTAAAGGGACCCGAGAGGGTGGGGTTGGCTGGGGATGGTGGGAATGTGGCAGGACAGGGGACGTCAAGACAGTGGGACAGTGTGTCAGCAGGGGTGGAACAACGGAGTGATACAGTGGGTGGGGGACCGGAGGGACAGAGGACACAAATGGGCCACTTGTTCCCCCAGGAAATTGCCTCGTACCTCATCACCTTTGAAAAACACGACGAGTGGCTCTCGTGCTCCCCAAAAACCAGGTGGGGGGGACCGGGGGGGTGCCCTGGGGGGCTGGGAGGGTGCCCTGGGGGCTCCCGGGGGGCCCCCTGACCCCGTGTCCAGGCCACAGAACGGGTCGGTGATCCTGTACAACCGGAAGAAGGTCAAGTACCGCAAGGACGGATATTGCTGGAAAAAACGCAAGGATGGGAAGACGACGCGCGAGGACCACATGAAGCTGAAGGTGCAAGGGGTGGAGGTAGGAGGCGGGGAAACCCAAAACAGAGCTCGACCCCTCCCCAAAAAAGCACCTGATGCCCCCCAAAGTTTATCCATAAAACTGCCCCTGGTTCAGGTGTGGGGAGCTGGGAGGGGGTGGCTGGGAATGCACAGGGAGGGACATGAGGATGTTGAGAGGGGGCTCAGAGGGTGCTGGGTGCCCTCAAGGGACAGTTCTGGTGTGCTGGGGACACCCAGTGGGTAGTTTAGGTGGTCCATGATCCCCATCTGTTTGTGTAAAGGTGCTGGGAGCTCCCCTAGTTGGTGGTTTAGGGGTGTCGGGACCACCAGGGGAGTGGTTTGGGGGTGTCAGGCTCCTCCAGAAAGTTTGGGGTCCTCCGTACCTGCGTGTATGTAAGACCCTCCACGGGATGTGGGTATTCCTGCAAAGGCTGCTTTGGGGCTTCTTATCAAGGCAGCAGGGTCCCCCAATCCACGCTGTCCCCCCAGTGCCTCTACGGCTGCTACGTCCACTCCTCCATCGTCCCCACCTTCCACCGCCGCTGCTACTGGCTGCTGCAGGTAACGGGGGGCACCGGGACCCCCCTCAACCCACCCAGACCCTCCCCAGGCCCTCCCCAGCACCCCTCTGTGCCCCCAGAACCCCGACATCGTCCTGGTTCACTACCTGAACGTGCCGGCCATGGAGGAGTGTGGCTGCCCCTGCGCCCCCCAGCTCTGCAGCCCCCCCCTGTGCGCCGGGGCCCCCCCGATCTGCGCCGCCACCGCCGACCCCCGCGAGTGGCTCAAGTGGTCCCAGGAGGAGCTGGTGGCCCAGCTGCGCCCCATGTGTGAGTGGGGGGCTGCTCCAGAGCCTTTCCCAGAGGGATTTTACCCGTGGTTATGGGGAGAAGTGAGGTTGTGGGAATGGGAGGGGAGGGGCTTGGCATTTTGGGAGAGAGCGGCCTAAATCACTTTTTTCTGACAGATTTGTTTGCCCCTTTCACAAAGTTTACAGGATAAAGTGGGGCTGGGGAGGGGGAGGATGCCCGCAAAGCCCCTCTTGGTGTGATTTTGCCCCCCTTTGCCTGTGGGATGGAGTAGAACTGGAGCAGCATAAAGCTGGTTTTGGAGGGTTGGGGAGGACACCCCAAAGCCCTTTCTTGAGGAATTTTGCCCTTGCTTTCCTGCAGGATGAAGTGGGGCCGAGGCAGGGGGGTGCGTGTGGCTCTTTCTGGGGGGGCTGGATAGTGAGTGCACCACACAACTCCCTTCCTGAGGGATTTTTCTGCTCTCTCCTGCAGTCCACGGGGTGAAGTGGGGCTGTGGGAATGGGGGAGCCCCCCCTGGGCTGTCCCTGGAGCAGCTGGTGCAGCACGTCCTGGAGCGGCACCAGGCCCGGCCGCCCCCCCGGACCCACGCCTGCCTCTGCGCCAGGGGGCTGGGTGAGAGAACACCCCCCAGAACCCCCCGATCCCTAGGGAACCCACCGCCGCTTCCTGGGGCTCCTCCAGCTCAATGGTACCCCCAAACCCCTGGGGACCCCACTGGGACTCCCATCCCATCCTCCCAGGACCTCCCTCCTCCTTCTTCCTGGGGTACTCCTGAACCCTCCCTGGGATCCACCCAAACCCACTGCGATGCCCTGATCCCCCTTGTGACTCCCCAGAAACCCTTGGGAGCCCCAGAACAGCCCCTGCGACCCCAAAACTGTCCTTTGCAGCCACGTAGAACTGCCCCAAACCCCTCAGGACAGCGCCAAATTCCTCTGGTCACCCTGAACACCCTTGGAACATCCTGAATCTCTTCGGGATCTTCCCAGATTCCCCTCAGGACTTTCCTTGAAACCCCGAAATCTCCCCCCAGACCCTCTCTGTCCCCGGCTAACGCCCCCCCTTGCCCCCCACAGGCACGTCCCGCCACAAGTGCGGCAGCACCAAACACCGCATCATCTCCCCCAAAGTGGAGCGGGGGGGCGCGCCGGGGGACCCCCCCAAACCCGCCCCCTCCTCCCCTGACACCACCCAGCCCTCCCCAGGCCTGGGGGGGGGCACCGTACCCCCCGAGGGGCCCCGAGGAGCCCCCCCGTTTCCTCCCGCGGCAGGGCTCCCGCTCCTGGTGGTGGCCAGTTTGGGTGGGGGGGCAGCGCCGGGGGGGCCCGAGCAGCCGCTGGGCCTGACGCCCAGCCAGCACCTGGTGACCCCCGAGGGGACCTGTCCCACTGCACCGCCGCCCCCGGCTGCCTTCGACCCCGACTGCTTCCTCAACAGCCCCCGCCGCGGGCAGACCTACGGCTGCGAGGCCGAGGCCCCCCCCGGTGCGCCCCCCCCGCCCTCGGCCGCTCCCTCCAAACTGGAGGAGGAGGAGGGGGAGGAGGAAGAGGAGGGAAAACAGGGCACAGTTCCCCAGGAGCCCCTCTGTGAACTCAGCGCCGCCCCCCTGCCCCAGCCCCCTTTCCCCCTCCCCTTCCCTGAGCTGCTGGTAGGGGACACGGGGGTCCCACCGAGCCCGCAGGAGCCCCCCCACACTCCCCACCTGCCCTCTTCCCCCACGAGCCCCCCCAGCGACCCCCCCGTGACCATCACCGATTTCTCACCAGAGTGGTCGTACCCTGAGGTGAGCGCTGTGGAGGGTGTCCCCCCACATCACCCCCTCCCCTGCCATCCCCGGGGGTGCCCGGTGACCCCGCCGTGTCCCCTCAGGGTGGGGTGAAGGTGCTGATCACAGGTCCCTGGGGGGACCCCGGTGCCTACTCCTGTCTCTTCGACCGCACCTCGGTTCCGGCCGCGCTGGTCCAGCCGGGCGTCCTGCGCTGCTACTGCCCCCGTGAGTGTCCCCGAGACGGGGTCCCCGCTCGCGTCCCCCCTTCCCGCGGTGCTGACCCCCTGCCGTGTCCCCCCGCAGCCCACGAGGCCGGAGTGGCTGCCCTGCGTGTGGCCTGTCCTCCCCGGCTGCTCTCGGCCGCGGCGCCGTTCGAGTACCGGGCACGGGGGGTGGCGCGGGGCCCCGCCGGGGCACAGCTGGACTGGCTGGCACTGGATGGTGAGTGAGGACCCCCCAGGAGGCACCCCTTGAATGGGAGAAGACTCCCCCGAAGCAGCTCATGCCCCCCGGGTCACCCCTTTTCCAGAGGCCCAGTTCCGTCTGTCCATCCTGGAGCGCCTGGAGCAGCTGGAGACACGTCTGGGGGCCATGCCCACCCCTGCACCCCTTCTGCCCCCACGGGGAGCCCCCTCCGAGACTCCCCCCGAGCAGGTGAGGCCTCCCAACACCTGAGTCACTGCATGGCCCCTGAAGATCCCTGTGTCCTGATGTCCTGTAACGTGCTCTGGTGTTGCCTGGAGTCTCTTGTATCTGCTGGAATCAGTGTTCACTAGGCCCTTCCACGTACCTTCATGTTCATAAGGGTCTCCTGATGTTCTCTGACGTTCCCTTGTGTCCACTGATGTCCTCGCCATCTCACCGTGTCCCCCAGTGGCCTGAAGTTCCCTGGTCGCTATCCCCCTCCACTATCCCTTGACACCTCCTAGGAGTCCCAAATGCTCCCTCCCACCCCCTGTGCCACCCTTGCTATGTGTCCTGGCGTTCCCTGACGTGCTCCCCGGGGTCAGGGGCCAGGGTCATCCTTTGAGGCACGGGTGGTGGCCATCTGTGAGGCCATGATGGCACAGCCGGGCTGGCTGGGGACCTCGCTGGGGACATCGAGGACCTCGATGCTGGTGCACGGGGTGACGTTCCGTGGCATGACGCTGCTGCACCTGGCGGCCGCCCAGGGCTATGCCAGCCTGGTGGAGGCTCTTCGGCGCTGGCGGTGAGTGAGGACACCTGGGGACACCTGGGGACACCTGGGGGTGGGGGCTGGTCGGGGATGCGGACTGGCATGAGGTGGGGATAGTGATGGGCATCCCCCCAAGAAATATGCCTAAGTGGAGGTGACCCTCTCTGGGCTGTGTCCCTGGGGGGATGTGACACCTGTCCATGTCCCTCCCTGTCCCTGCAGGGCGCTGGCAGTTGACAGCCTGGAGCTGGAGCAGGAGATCGACCCTCTCAACGTGGACCATTTCTCCTGCACCCCCCTGGTAAGGGGACACTGAGGACCTTGGGGGCACTGTAGACGTGGTGGTGGCAGGGCTGGGAATGCAGCGGCATCAAGGGGATGGGCCACAGGGTGGTGTCTCCGGAAGGGCTGGAGCGATACCAGGGATGTAATCTCGAGACAAGGGACGCCTTGGGGACCCCGTGTTGACACATGACTCCGTGTCCCCAGATGTGGGCATGTGCCCTGGGGCACCGGGAGGCGGCGGAGCGGCTGTGCCGCTGGGACCGGCGGGCGCTGGCCGTCCCCGACACCCTGGGGCGGCTGCCGTTGGCCCTGGCACGTGCCCGTGGCCATCTGGCCCTGGTCACCCGCCTCGAGGAGCTGCAGGTGTCACCGGTGTCACCGCGGTGTCACCTGCCTGGCCTGCGCATCCCCTCCCCGCTCTCTGCCAGTCCCGACACAGGTATGGCCCTGGTACCTTGTACCCTCCCTGCCTGCTGTCACTGTGTGCTGTTGTCACTGTCCTGTTCTGGGCTCCCTGGTGTCACTGCCCCCTCACTGCTTCTGACACCTGTCACTGTCACCATGTTCCCTCCCTGCCCCCAAAGGCATCACTGGTCCCCCTCCAGCCTTTCCCCACTGTGTGCCCCCCTGTCCCCTGTCCTTCCCCAGCATCTCTGTGTATCCAGGTGTCCCAGGATCCCCCTCCATGGCCTTTGTGACTGCTCCTGTGTTCCCTGTGCATCCCCATGTCCCCCTTGTTCTCTGTCCTCCTCGGCTTCTTTGTGTCCCTGGTGTGTCCCCATGGTATCCCCTGTCCTCTTG
Organism: Sylvia atricapilla; assembly: GCF_009819655.1. Classification (NCBI taxonomy): domain Eukaryota; kingdom Metazoa; phylum Chordata; class Aves; order Passeriformes; family Sylviidae; genus Sylvia; species Sylvia atricapilla. The sequence goes on along the minus strand of NW_027077176.1, from coordinate 58,106 downwards.
CCATGCTCTGCATGCCCCTCTTCCCCTCGGGGTGTGTCTCTCCAAGACTGGACATGCCCTGCCATGTCCCCCTTGTCCCTAGGGCTGAGCACAGCCAGCAGCCTGTCGTCCCCATCGGGGCTCTCGGAGGGTCCTGGCTCCGTCCCGCTGCTCCCTGGCCCCCCTGGCCCCTCTGAGGATGAGAGCTGGGGGGTGGCAGTGCCCCCCAGCCCCCCTGAGGATGCCCTGGCCCCGCCCTCTGACACCCTGCAGGTAAAGGTGGGGAACAGCCAGGGTTGGGGACACCCTTAGGGCAGGAAAGTCCCAATGTGCCCCGTCCCCAGGCCGAGGTGGTGACGCTGGCGCGACAGATCATCGAGGCAACCCCTGAACGCATCAAGCAGGAGGCACCGGGGGGGCCACCGGGGGTACTGGGAGCAGCAGGGGGGACCCTGGGGACAACGGGGACACCGGGGCCGGCTGGGCCAGCAGGGCTTGGTGCCGCCATGGCCTGGCTGGCCACGTACTTGGAGAGTGTTGACCGTCCCTCCGCGCCTCCTCACAGGTACTCTGGGGTCAGGGGATGTCCAGGGGCACCCTCAGATCCCTGGGGGGGTCACCCACATCCAGCAGCACCCCGGGATACTCTTGGGGATCCCGTTGCTTGGGACATCTAGAATCCTGTTGGGAGGGTCCTTTACATCCTATGCTACTGCAGTGTCTCCATGGTGGGGGTTTCCCACATCCTGCAAAACCCCAGTGTCCCTCTGGGGGGATCCCCTGGCTCCTGGGAGAACACCACAGTGTTCTCTCAGGGACATCCAGTGACATTCAGATTCCTTCCTGGGTGTCTCCTGTCCTCCTGTGGGGTGCCAGCCCTCGCCCCCTGACCCTTCTGTGTGTTCCCCAGAGCGGAGGTGGCCTCACGAGGGTCCCTGGGGGTCCCTGAGCAGCCGGCCCCCCCTTCAGCCGCAGGCTGGGCTGAGTTCCTGAATGCATCAGGGGGGGCACGGGGTGATGGGGGGGCCGTGGCCCTGCTGACCCTCAGTGACCAGGAGCAGCACGAGCTCTACGAGGCCGCGCGCCTTGTCCAGGGCGCTTTCCGCAAGTACCGGGTGCGTACCCCCTGCTCCTGGCACCCCAAAACCCCCCGGGGCCCTGCTGGGGCCTCCCCAGCACTGCTGACCCCCCCACCCACCTCGCTGCCCCCAGGGCCGGAGGCTGAAGGAGCAGCAGGAGCTGGCTGCCGCCGTCATCCAGCGTTGCTACCGCAAATACAAACAGGTACTGGGGTGTGGGGGGCCCAAAAACCCCCTATGGACCCCTCTTGGGCACCCCCTGGGCACCCCGGACCCCCCCTAACCCTCTCTCTCTGCCCCACAAGCTGACCTGGATTGCTCTGAAGGTAACAGGGTCTCCCCGGGGAGTGTTGGGGAGGCATCCAGATTTTCAGGACTGTTTTGAGGGCTCTGGATGCCTGGGGTCCAGAGCATGTGGATGTGGGGATTGTTGCTTGGGGATATTGGGGTGGATTTGGGGTGCCTCCCTCTGTATCCCCTCTGTCTCCCCAGTTCTGTCTGTTCGAACAGATGACACAGGTGCTGGGACAGCGGGGTGACATTGGGGTCCCTGTTTGAGGGTGCCGTGACACTGGTGTCCCCCGTGTCCCCCCAGTTTGCCCTGTTCCAGCGGATGACGCAGGCCGCCATCCTGATCCAGAGCAAGTTCCGGAGCTACGCGGAGCAGAAGCGATTCCAGCGGCGCCGGCGCGCGGCTGTGCTCATCCAGCAGCGCTTCCGCAGCCTCCGCCAGCACCGGTGTGACCAGGGGCACTGGGGGACGCTGGGGACACGGGGTACTGGCAACAGAGAAGTCCTCACCCTCCCCTCCATTCCCCCCAGGAGCACCTTCCTCACCCTCACGCAGGACCAGGCAGCCCGGAAAATCATGAGGTTCCTGCGGCGCTGCCGCCACCGGTACGGGGATGAGTCAGAGGCACAGGGAGGAGGGGACGTGGTGGAGGAGGACTGGGTCGGACACAGGGAGGGGAAGTGAGGAACGTTTTGAGGTGAAATGGGGTTATTGTGGGGCAACACAGGGACATGGGTTGAGACTGGGAGGTATCACACGGGGGTGGGTGAAGACAGGTGATGCTGGGGGGGGTCGGGGACAGGTGACACTGTGGGGGCAGAGTCTCCACAGAGCCTGACACACCCTCGTCCTCAATTCATGTTCCCTCGCTCAGGATGGAGGAGCTAAAGCAGAACAAGGAGGTGGACAGTTTACAGACGCGGGGCCTGGCCTCGTGACCTCCCCCCGCACTGAGGATCCAGGCTCTGGGGGGGCTCCAGTCCCCCCCCCACGGGGGACCCAGGCATTGGGGCGCCTCACTACCCCCTCACAGGGGAGCTCAGCCTTGGCGGGGGAGATCTTCCTGTCCCCTCGAGGCGTTTCTGTGTGTCTGGGTGTCCCCGGAGGGCCTGGGGGCAGGGGAAGAAGGGGGAAGAGCTACCCCGCGCCCCCTCTCCACTCGCCCGTGTACCCCGCCCCGCATGGCCCACTCCCCTCCGCCCCGTGCGGGCACTTTGTACAAAGTTCCATTAAAAAATGAGGAAGCGGGAATAGAACACCCGGCGCCCGTGTGCGTGTTTGTGTGTGGGGAGGGACGCTGCAGGGGACGGTGGCCGGGAGGGGACACCGCCGGGGGCGCGGCCCCGCACGGGAAGGCGCCGGCGGGCTCTGATGGGTGCGCCCTTTGAGGGAAAGCCACGCCCCCTAATGGCCAGACCACGCCCATTCTCTCCAGCGGCCGGGCCCTCCGACGTCCCCGACGCGATGACGCACGACGCCGGGGACGTGGCCCTCGCGCGGCGTCACGCATCGCCCGGTCGCAAGATGGCGGAACTGGACCTGCTGGGTTCCATCCTGAGCTCCATGGAGCGGCCGCCCGCCGCAGCCGATGGCGAGACGCGGCGCCGGGCTCGGGGTCAGCAGGGCCGGGGAGGGCGCGGAGGCACCGGGGGAGGGCCACCGACCGGGCGCGGCGGGGAGCGGCGCGTCCCGGCCCTTCGCCCTCAGAGCGCCCCCCCCCACTCCCGGCACCCGCCCTGACGCGAGGCCACGCCCACCATGGGCTGCCGGCTCAGCCCGCAGTGCCCGGGGCACGCGCTCGCTTTCCTGATTGACGAGGGGGCGCCTGGCCACGCCCTCGCAGTGGCCACGCCCCCACCCTTTACACACTTAGGTCACGCCCTACGCCACGCCCATCCCAGGCCACGCCCCTGCTTCATTGAGTGACGCTCCCGGGATTGTGCTGGCCCCGCCCCCTACCCGCCCACTCCCCCCCAGGTTTTGGGGGTCACCGCCGACCTGACCCTCCTTGTCCACTCCAGAACAAGCTGCTCGCATGAAGAAGCTGCAGGAGCAAGAGAAGCGCCAGAAGGTCGAGTTCAGAAAGAGGGTGAGTGAGGGGACAAGCATCACTGGGCATTTGGGACACTTCCCATGGGCCCCCACAAATTCCTGCCCGTGTATCCCTAGATGGAGCAAGAGGTATCCCAGTTCATTCAGGCCACCGGGGAGCCCCGGCGCCGTTTCCAGCCCATGAACAAGATTGAGAGGAGCATCCTGTGAGTGGGGGCCTGACTGAGAGAGGACTGGCTGCTCTGCGGGCAGTGGTGGGGCAGTGGGGACACTGATGATACTGAGCATGCTTGGGAGAACAGTGGGGACACTGAGGGAATGGGAGGAAAATGGGGGTATGATGGTGGCACTGTGGGGCAGTACTGGGATTGGACACTCAAGACACAGGGGTAGGACAGCAACACCCCAGGATGGCAGCACCCCTGGGGCAGTTGGGGACCCTCGTGGGGAGGCACCCCAGTGCCAGCAGTTCCATGTTCCTCCAGGCACGACGTGGCAGAGGTGGCTGGCCTGACGTCTTTCTCCTTTGGAGATGATGAGGACAGTCGCTACGTAATGGTGTTCAAAAAGGTGGGGGATGGCAGGAGACACTGTGGGGGACACTGGGGGCAGTGAGCGAACACACAGTGACACCGGTGTCCCCAGGAGTTCGCGCCGTCCGACGAGGAGCTGGAGGCGTATCGGCGAGGGGAGGAGTGGGACCCGGCCCGAGCTGAAGAGCGGCGTCGCCTCCGGGTAGGCGGGGCTTCATGGGCATGGGGCGGGATTTAATTGATATGGATGGGGTTCAGATGGGTGTGGCATGCGTACATGGTGGGGGCAGGGCTTATAAAGGTGTGGTATGGGCTTGGTGGGCGTGGCCTGAGTGGGTGGGGGGTGGTGTGGGCAGGGCTTGTTGCTGACTCCTCACCCGTAGGAGCTGGCAGCGCAGCAGGAGGAGGCAGAGCTAGAGTCCGGGCCCGCCCCCCCGGGTCCCCCCAACGACTACAAGGACAAATATCGGCACCTGATCGGCTCCGACGCTGCCAAAGCCGCTGCCCGCACCATGGAGGCCAACAAGGCGTACGGCTGCGGTGAGCAGAGGGTCCTCCAGAGGTTCTTGGGGGTGTCCTGCATACCTGGGTCCCTTCCCAGGGAGGTTTTGGGCACTCAGATACCTGGGCTCTCTCAGTGGGGTGCTGGGGGGGTTCCTGAGGGGTGTCACAGCCACCTGCATCTCTCCTGTGTCCCCCACAGTGCCGGTGGCCAACAAGCGGGACACGCGCTCCATCGAAGAGGCCATGAACGAGATCCGGGCCAAGAAGCGGCTGCGGCAGGCGGAGGACGAGGGTGGGGCCGGGGGGGGCCCTGGGGGCCCCTGTGTGTGATGGGAGGGTGGTGGTGGGGGTGTACCCCCCCAGGGGTATTTAACAGCGGGGAGAGGGTGACGGGGACACGTGGAGGGGGCGATAAAACACCTCGTCTCCTCACCTGGTCCCCATGTCTCTTTTGGGGGAGCAGTTGGAGTGAGGGGGGGCACCCCCATCTCCCAGATCATGTGTGTGTGTGTGTGTGTGTGTGTGTCCCGCTTCCCAAACACAGCATGAGCTCCAGGACTTCACAAAGTTTATGGGGGTAACCCCTTGGTGGGCCCTGCTGCCCTTCCCCCTCCTGCTTGGCCTTGGGGTTTCAGAATTTGTGTCCTGCTAGCTCGGCCTTTGCCCCCCCAGCTCCTGCTCCATTCTGTGCCCCCCAGCTCCTCCATTCCGGGAGCTCAGTGGGTTGACGTGGGCGTCATCCAGGGACCAGCAGACATGGAGGGTTTGGGGAAGAGCGGGGCACATGTGGGACACACAGGGACAAGGACACTACTGGGAGGGACATGGGGATGGGCTTGGGCACCCCACCCAGCTCCCTGTGGGGGATGTGGGGACGTGGAGGCAGCTGGGACCCCTGGGACATGTGGAGGCAAGGGGACACACACAGAGATTGGGGGCCAAGGCCAGGGGACACACAGATGTGGAGATCCCTCGCCTCATCAGCTGGTTGTACTTGGTTAAGCGGTTGGAGCAACAACAGGGAACACCCATCTTCATCTGGGGGGATGGGGGGCAGTGGAGGCTGTTGTGGGGGAAACAGGGAGGGCTACAGGGGATGCAGGGACTCCTCTGGCCAGTCAAGAGCCCCACTACAAGGTCAGCAGTGAAGGTGTGGTGGGGGATTTGCACGAGAACTCACACCCAGATGGACTCAGTAATGAGGGAGTTACACGAGGATCACATCTGTGTGGGCTCGGTGCTGGGGGTTTGCACAGGAGCTGCCCAAGGATTCGGAGGAGTCACAGCTGGATGGACTCGGTGACAGATTGAGCAGGAGGTGGTTCCCTGCCTGGAACCTTGGCTGCCTCTGCAATGTGCTTCTGATTGGTCACTCTTGGGTCATCGTCCACCGTTGCACTTGTGTCAGGAACTACTTCCAGCCCTCCCAGTCATCCTGGTCAGAGGGGTCCTCAGCTGACACCACTGTAGAGAAACAGCCACCAGTGTGTATTGAAGTTCACCGATATGGCCCCACCACCACGGGGAGTGGGATGGTGACCACCCTGCAGCCCTTGTATGAGCTATCAGAATCCCCAGCTGCCTTCCCTGTGCCTCCCAGTTACCCTCAGTCTGGTCCAGTTCATCCTGACACCCTCCAGTGCTCCCAGTCCTCAGTGTCACTCTCCTGCTTCCCAGTGCCCTCCTAGTGCCTCCCAGTTCCATCAAAGTCCGTCCCAGTTTCGTCCCAGTGCTCACTGAGGTAGTCCTTCCTGAAGCTCTGGTAGAGCTGCTCCATGTTGATGAGGTACTTGGGATTTGAAGTCCAGGTTGTATTGGCCCTTGTGGCTGAACTGGGAGCAGGCCACATCCATCCTGATGACCACCTTGTCCAGGTACCTGGCCTTCCCAATGGCTGCTTTCAGAAGCTCAGGCGCAGGAAGCACATCCAGGAAGTGGGGCCTAAATCCCCCCTGAATCCCCAAATCCCCCTTGAACCTCCACCCTAGCTGAGACAGACCTGTGGCATCCAGGCCCCAAAAACCTCCAGAGACCACAGAGACCCCATACATGGACACGCTCAGTGCTGACCCTTGGCCATGGGGACCTGAGTTTCCAGGCCCCAAGACCATCCCCTCTAAACTGCCTTCCCACCAAGGGCAGATGGACTCTGCTGTCCAGGTGCCCCCACTCCACCTCCTGCCCTTTCCTATCCCTCCCCCACTGCCTCATGACTTTTCTCCAATTACCACAAACTCATGATGTGACCCCAAAACCCAAACCTGTCCTGGGGACTGTCACTGCCTGCTCTAGAACCCTCCATGTCCCCAACGCCCCTGATGTCTTTCACCACAACCCCAAGCCTCCTCCAAGTCCCTACACACCACCATCATCCTCCCCCTGCCTCCAGCATCCCCCCCGGCCCCTCCATACCCTTGGCCATAAACAAATCCACCTCCACTGTGGGATTCCCGTGGGAATCTAGGATCTCTTGAGCTGTCATCTTCTGGATGGACAAGGCCAAGATCATGGGGGTCCTCTGCTGAACCAGGACTCCACAGACACTCCCCCAGCTTCCATGGGGGAAACCCCCACGTCCAAGTGCCCTGAGCTGGCCTTATGTTCCCCCATCCCATGGGGGACCCTGAGTGAGCCCAGACATCCCTCCCCAATACCCAGGACGCTCAAAGGGGCGCAAGGTGGGTTCGGGCCCTTCTCACCCAGTGCTGCCTCTGCCTGGGACCCTGCCCCTGTCCCCCCCAGTCCCCCGAGGCTTATTTATCCCTTTCCCTTCGCACCTCCCCGCTGGAGGGACCGTGGTCAAATTCAGCCCCCGCTGGGGAGAACAGGGTGGGGCCACAAGTGCCTGCGGCTGATGGCAGTTGACATGGTCCCTAGGTGTCCCCCCCGGATTTGGGACTATTTTTAGCCCCCCTCAAAGGTCACGACAACGCGACCCCTAACACGGGGGGGGGCTGGAGCGCCGCCTAAAGGCCCTGGGGGGGGAACAGCACCAGCCAGAAGGGGAAGGGGAGAATTGAGCGAGACAGGATTTTGGGGGTGCAAAAGGTCTTTTTGGGGGGAGTTCAGCCTCTAAGCAGTACCAGGAGTGGGGGGGGGAGGGGTGGTGGGACTCAGCCCCATGGGCCCCACAGCGTGGGGGAGGGGTGGTGGCTTTGACCACTTCCCGGGGAAGTTCTCGCCGGGAGGGGGGAGGCGGGACCAGGCCTTCTATGGGGGGTGGGGAGGAAAGGGCACTCTCACGAGCCCTCGACCCCCCAGCCCATTTCTGGGAGTCGTGGGACCCTGGGTCCCCTCTGGGGGAGATGATCCCGAATGCCTCGGTCCCCCCCTTCCCCATCCTCAACCGCCGAGCCCCTCCCCCACTCCGGGGCAGGAAGTGAAACCGCTGCCCCTCCCCCCGGAAAGTCCCGCCCGGGTCTGAGTCAAACCGCATCCCACGGGGGGAGGGGCGGGGGTCTGTACCCCCAGATACACATTGAACCCCCCGCCAGCGACTCCCGTTCGGGGCTTCACGTGGGGGCCAGCGCAGGGAGGGGTGTCGCGATAAGGGCCTGTGTGTATCAGAATAACCGGGATTCACAATATAGGGGGAGGAGGCGCAATAACAAGGGATTCGTTATCAATCTGAGGGATCACGATAACCGTGGGAGTGTCGCGATAACGGGGGGAGTCGGAATAATGGGGAAGAGAGGGCACAATAAAGAATGAGGGTCGAGGTAGTAGGGAGAGTCCAAATAAAGGAAACGAGTATCGGGATGCTGAGGAGATGTTCGAATAAAGGGAGGTGATCCGTCGTGATAATCGCAGCATACAGAATACGAAGGGTCTGGATTAAGGAGAGCAGTGGGCGCACTGAGGGAAGGGTTCACAGTAAACGGGAGTGCAGCGATCGCGGTACCGGTGGGCGCTGGAACAACGCGGGGGACGGCAATGGGCGGAAGATGTCGCGATAATGAGGGAGGGTCGCAGTAACAAGCCCCCCCCCCCCAATTACCGAGCGCCCCCCGCGGCGCGCGGGGCCAGGGGCGTTCCCGCAAAGAAAAGCCCCGCCCCTGAGGCCCCGCCCCCCCGCCCCGCCCCCTGCCGTCCCCTATGAAAACCGCCGCGCGGCGCCGCCGCCGCTCCTCCGCCGCCGCCGCGCCTGGATCGCACCGCGCAGGCGCTGAACGAAAGCCCCGCCCCTTGTGCGGCGAAGCCCCGCCCCCGCGGCAGGCCACGCCCTCGCGCCCCGCCCGCCCGCCCGCCGCCGCCATGAGCGGGTGGGCGCCCTACGTGGAGACGCTGCTGGCGGACGGCACCTGCCAGGATGCTGCAATCGTCGGCTATCGCGACACCCCCGCCGTCTGGGCCGCTGCCCCCGGCAAGACCTTCGCCAATATCACGGTGAGAGGCCGGGACCGGCAGGGGTGGGGGGGGGGAGCGCGCCGAGGCGTTTCCCGCCCAAGCGCGCGGAGGGCGGGGGGAGCCAGTGGCCTCTGAGGGGCGGGGCTGACCCCCCCACCCCTCCCGCGACGGGCTCCGCAAAGGACAAAAAAGGGAGAAAAACGCAAAAGCGCCAGCGTGGAGCGCGGTGGGGGGGGCTCGGGCGCTGCCCATGCCCGGGGACCCTGGGCCGGGGGAGGGCCGGTGCTGGGGGGCCCTAGAGGCGGGCACGGGGGGACACCCGGCAGCGAGGCGGTCCCTCCCTTAACCCCGCTTCGAGCGTTTTGGGGGGTCGCAGGCGGGCGGGGAAGGGGGGGATGGGCGAACACCACGTGGTTCGACGACCTCCCTCCCCGCTTCCTATCTATTTTATTGCAGTCTCCTAAGTGGATGGCGGGGGTCTCGTGGGGGAGATGGGAAGGTGGAGGAACCCCTCCCCACTTAAAAACCCTCTAAAAATGCGCGGAATGCGGCCACTTCCCGGTGGAGGAGGGGCGGACGGGGCTTCCTGTGGGGGAGGGGCGGCGCGCGCTCACCCCCTCCCCCCTCCCCACTTCCCCCCACGGAAATGGGGGGGAGGGGAGAAGTTTGGGGAGGCTCATGGTGGCAAATGGGGACTGCCAGATCCCTGGTCTAGTCTCTATCTGGGCTCACGGGGCACTCATGGGGGTTCCCGAACGGCTGGGCCACCCGAGGGACTGTGACGAGGTTCATGGGGGTCCTCGGACTTGGGGTCTCGATGGGGTTGTCTGGGCTAAATGTGGGACCCCGGCGGGATTTGTTTAAGGGGTCTTTTATGGGGTTCCTGACCTGTTCTACCTCCTGGCACCTGGTAGAAGTGTCGGCCCTGGAGGATCCCAAGTTTGGGAGGGGGGTCATGGGTATCCCTGGATTCTTGGGTTCTCTTGTGGGATCCCCTTGGGGATCAGGGGTCACACGTGGGGTCCCTGGCGGGAGTCATGGGGGTCCTGGGACACCTGAGTCCCTTTTATGGTCATGGAGTGGAAGTTGTGACAGTCCCTGTTTGCCGAGTGTCCTACAGGGACCCTGCCTGGGGGTTTGGTGCCTGCGTTTGGTTTTGGTGGTCCCTGGGTGGTGGGCCTTTGGGGTCCCCTTGACTGTCCTCACCCTTGTACAGCCTGCATAAGTGGTGGGCCTTGAGCAGGGGGGGTTATAGCAGTGCCCAAACAGCTGTGTTCCTTATTGGGGGGGGGGTGTGTCATGGGTGGGTTTTGGGGCTCTGGGGTCTGTTTTCGGGGTGCCCCTGACCCTTGTACCAACAGCCAGCGGAGGTGGCGGCACTGGTGGGCCCCGAGCGGGGGCCGCTGCTGGTGCAGGGGCTGACGCTGGGGGGGCTGCGCTGCTCCGTCATCCGGGACTCGCTGCTGGTGGAGGGGGAGCACAGCATGGACCTGCGCACCAAGGGGGCTGCCGGAGCGCCCACCTTCAACATCACGGCTGCCATCACCAACAAGAGTGAGGGACCCCCTGGAACTACCCCTGTGTCACTGACCCCTACCCCAGACCCTGTGTCATCCTCATCACTCTCCCAGCACAGCCCCTGCCATCCTTTCCCCTGTGACCCCCCCCACCTTCAAAATCACCAACAAGAGAAAACTCCCCCTGAAACCACCCTGTCACCCTGTGTTACTGCCCCCTCACCCTCCTGTCACCCTGCATCACCCCCCCCAGACCTCCCCATCACCCTGTATCACTTCCTGACCACTTCCTGTCATCCCCCATGACCCCAAGCCTCTGCAGGTGCCTCCCATATATATTATGGCAGCACTGTGGCACCCAGCGTCACTGCCGGCACTCCTCAGGTGCCCCCCACCTTCCCCGGTGTCACCCCAAGTCACCCTGTGTCCTCTCTCCCATATAGCTCCACCTGGCCACGTCACCTGCTGCCCTGTCACCTGTGTTACCCCTGACCTGCTTCCTGTTCATGTCCCCCCTCCCCCTTGCCCCATTTCCCCCCAAACTTCCCCATGCTAACTCCTGGGGTCCCTTCATCCCAGCTGTTGCCTCCTGCCCTTCTCCTCCCTGTCTGTCTGGGGTTTGATGGGGGTTTTGGGAGGGCTGGGGATTATCCCCTCATCTTATACCCCTACTCCTGCAGCCATCGTGCTGGCCATGGGCAAGGAGGGCGTCCACGGCGGCTGCGTCAACAAGAAATGTTATGAGATGGCCAATCACCTGCGGCGCAGCCAGTACTGAGGGGGGACCCCCGGGACCCCTGGAACCCCAGGGACCAGCAGGAGCCACCAGGGAACAGCAGGACCCGATCCCCCAGCCCCCTGTCACCTCCCCAATCCCCGCTGCCGGCAGCAATAAAGTGCCCTTGTGGGGAGTCGCTGTGGGTCAGGGATTTCAGGGGTCTGGGTGCTGGGGCGGGGGGGAACCTCGATGCGTGGCCAGGGCCATGGGGTGTGGCTCTGCCCTCCACCCAGGGTGGAGGAGCCCGCCCCGGATACCCGGGTCCAAGGGTGCTGCCGTGCCCCAGGAGGACAAAGTCCACGATGGGGTGGGGGTGACGCCTCAGCACTCACCCCACGATACCCCCCATCCACCCCTCCCGACTCTCAGGAGGCAAAACTGGGGCACAGAGGCTTTATTAGAGGGCTGCACTCAAGGTGGAGGCTGCACTAGCATCAGGGGAGAAGGCAGTTGGGGGTCCAGGCAGCAACTGGAGGGGATGGTAGGACAGAACAAGGGAACTCCAGGTACTCTGCAAGTTGTGAGGCAGGGCCCCAGGTGTTTAGGGGATGGTGTGGGGCAGAGGTGGGGATTGGGGAGGTGGTGGGATGGCTTGATGTGGGGCAGAGGTGTGGATGTAGGGGCATGGGGTGGGGCAGAGGAAGACGGTAGGGCTGATGTGGGGTGAAGAAGGTGGTGTAGGGCAGAGATGGGGATGTGGGAAGGTGATGTGGGGTAGAGGAGGAGATGTAGGGCAGCACCAGGCGTCCGGGCAGGCGGAAGCAGCTCCGGTGCTGTCGAGTCCTTATAAGGGCAATGTGGTGGCTCTGGCGCTTCCTGTTCCCCCCCTCGCCCCCCCCGGCTGACTCACAGAGGGAGGGAAGGGCCCGCAGTTGCCCCACGGCAGGAATTGGGGTATCAGGGGTTGGGCCAAGGGGCAGATTGAGTGTTGTTCCCCTGTCCCCCCTCACCCCGCAAGAAGGGACCCAGGTCTTGGGGTTCTCTATGTACCTTTGCCCCTGCCATGAGGTCACCCCCATGGCGGTGAGGTTGGGGCACACCATCACCCCATCACTGTCACCTATGGAGCCATGGCACCCCAAGATCCTGTAAGACAAGGTCATTACCCCTCCGCGCCCCCCCCCCCCCCCATCTCCAGGTGATCCTGTCACCTGTAGCACCCTGACACCTGTAGGACGCAGTCACCTGTGTCATCCCCTGGAACTGTGTGCCCTCTGGTGTCCCCAGCAACCCTCAACACCTCAGGGCTATCCCAAAACTGGGGGGGGGGGCTGGAGGGGAGGGACGGGATATGGAGGGGAATGGAAGTGCTGGGGAGGGGGTGGAGTGCAGTACCTCACCAGTGACTCCCAGTTCGAATGAGTAGTGAGGGTCAGTGGGAGATGCCAGTATGAGTAGAGAGACTCCGAGTGACGACCCCGGTGCTGACTGATGCACCCAAGATTGCCCCCAGTACCCCAGATTGCCTCCGCTGTCCCCCAGTGCACCCAAAATGCCCCTCGGTGTACTTAAGTCGCCTCCCAGTGACCCCAAAGCGCCTCCTAGTGATCCCCAGTGCGCTCTAAGCGCCTCCCACAGCGATCCCTAGTGTTTCCCCGCACACTCACAGAGCCTTCCAGTACGTGACAGCGCCCCCCAGTGTCCCAAACGCTTCCCAAGATCTCCCAGCGCGTCCCAGTACCCCTCAGCACTCACCGCCTGGAGCAGGACGGGACAGGCATCACCTCACGGCGCTGAGCAGCGGCAGGACCAAGTGCGCGAGATCCCGGCCGCTGACCCCTCCCGCCGCCGCCGGCTCCCCTCCGGCCCTCCAAGATGGCAGAATATCGCGAGAGAGAGGCGGGGCTACTTAGCGCCCGCATCCGCCGCAACCAATTGCTTCCGTACCGAGCCGTTTCCCTTCCCGCCTAAACGTTCTCCACCAATGAGAGGCGCGGGGGCGGAGCGCGTCCTCGGGGCTCAAGGCCGCAGCCCCTCCCTTGGGGCGGGGCTTCTCCGCAAAGGGCCGCTCCCCGCGCGGGGCCCCCGCCCCGGCGCCGCGCAGGCGCCCCGCGCAGGCGCACTGGCGCCGCGCCCCCCCCGAGTCACCTTGGGGCGCCGCCGGTGCCGGACCCCGCGCCCCCCCCGCGCCCCCGGTACCAGGGCCCGGCCGTGATGGCGGCGGCGCCGGCGGCCGAGAGGCCAAAGACCTCCCCGAAATCCGTGAAGTTTCTCTTCGGCGGCCTGGCCGGGTGAGAGCCCCCCCCCCTCCCCTTTGCTTCCCCCTCGACAAAACAGGGATCCCGCACTCCCAAACCGACATTCCCCCACCAAAGCTTTCGGGTCGCCCCTAAACCACTCTCGATGCCCCTCGTAACTCCTCAGCCCCTCCAAACCCTTTAACTCCACCTAATCCCCATCGCTACCCCTCACAGCCTCCCCCAGATCCCTTCGGAGTCCCTCAAATGCTCCCTAAGCCCCCTTCAGATCCCCCAGCGCCCTTCAAAATCAATTCAAATCCATGGAACCCTTTCAAACCTACCGAAATAACATCCAGCTCCCCTCAAACCTGCCCTATGCTTCCCCCATAGATCCCCAAAGCTTCTTTAACTTCGTTGTCATACCAGGTTTCCTCCGAGAGGGCTGTATGTGGATTTGGGGGGCTGTGGAGAGGAGTGTGAATCTTTTTGGGGTTCCCTTGACCTTACCTACCGTCTTCCTTCAGGATGGGGGCTACAGTCTTCGTGCAGCCCCTGGACCTGGTGAAGAACCGGATGCAGCTGAGCGGGGCCGGAGCCAAGGGCCGCGAGTACCGGACATCCCTGCATGCCCTGGGGTCGATCCTGCGCCACGAGGGGCTAAAGGGCATCTACACGGGGTATGGGCCTCCCAGAACCCCCAAATCCCTGGGACATCTCTTGAATCCCTGAACACCCTGGGACCCCTCTAAACCTCACATCCCTGCACGTCCTGGGGTCAATCCCATGCTGTGAGAGGTTGCTGGTCATCTGCATGGGATACAGACCGCTGAAAACCATAGAACCCCAAGCACCTGCAAGCCTTGATCTCTTTCCTCCCCCCCCCCCCCCGCCATTTTTGGGACTCTTCCCATTCTCTGTGTCCCCCCAGGCTATCAGCTGGGCTTCTACGCCAGGCCACCTACACCACCACCCGCCTGGGCATCTACAGTGTTCTCCTGGAGCGTTTTGGGGGGGCTGATGGAACCCCCCCTCCGTTCCTGGCCAAAGCAGCCATGGGCATGACAGCAGGGGCTGCTGGGGCCTTCGTGGGGACCCCGGCTGAGGTGGCCCTCATCCGCATGACAGCTGATGGCAGGTGAGCCCCCAGCCCTCTAAACAATATCTGTGCTGCCCCAAGGCTGCTTTTTTTTTTTACCAAAATCCCCTTTTTTGCCCCAAATCCCAGGCTGCCCCCTGGCGAGCGCCGCGGGTATCACAATGTGTTCGATGCTCTCGTGAGGATGGCAAGGGAGGAGGGGGTGCTCACGCTGTGGAGGGTAGGTGGGGGCTGCGAGACCCCGGGATCCTACAACTCCCTTGCTGCCTCCCCAGGGGTGCAGGGGGTGCCTTCATCCTTCTGGGGGAGGGAAGGCAGATGTCCTCCAAACTCCTATCTCCCACCCCAGTGCTAAGTCCCCAGTGTGGTGCAGTCTGTGGAGGGAAAGAAGTGGGAATGCAGGGGGGTGATGTGGTGGGGGTCTGGGGGTGCACAGGACTCACCCAAACATGCCGTTTTCCCCTAGGGCTGTATCCCCACCATGGCCCGGGCTGTGGTGGTCAACGCTGCCCAGCTCGCCTCGTACTCCCAATCCAAACAATTCTTGCTCGACTCTGGTGAGTTCAGGGGGTGGGTCTGGCATAAGGAAACCCTAAATCCTAGTGCACTCTTCCCCCATTCCCCTTTGATGTTTTGGGGTGCCCCCAGGGCATTTCCGTGACGACATCCTGTGCCACTTCTGCGCCAGCATGATCAGCGGGCTGGTGACCACAGCCGCCTCCATGCCCGTCGACATCGTCAAGACCCGGTGCGTTCATTTTGGCCAGGGGGGCGTCCCCTGCTCGCCCTTAAATAACCACAGATGTGAAACATGGTCACCCCAAAACGTCCTGTCTTAACTCCTGAACTTTTCCCGACAGGATCCAGAACATGCGGACAATAGATGGGAAGCCCGAGTACCGCAATGGGCTGGTGAGTGATGGACACCATCTGGAGTGCCTGTAAATTCAGGAGGGCCTCCTCTGTCATTTTGAGGGTTCCCTTTCAGCTGGGGGGGTTTCACACCATTTTTGGGGTGCTTCCTGTCATTGGAGGTGGGAAGAGAAATTCAGGTTATCTTGAGGAAATACCCATAATTTTGGGGAGCTTCCCTGGCATTTTGGGAGGGTTCTCCATTATTGAGGGGGGGTGGGTGGGTATGAGTATCCCTGTCAATTTTTGAAGGTTTCTCAATAGTTTTGGGTGGATTCCCCATCACTTTGACAGTGTCCACGTTATTTCAAGGTTTCTCATCCTTCTAGAAGGGCATCTATGTAGTTTTTTAGAAGGTTTCTCATTATTCCCCCCCCCGCAGGATGTGCTGCTGAAGGTGGTGCGGTATGAGGGCTTCTTCAGCCTCTGGAAGGGCTTCACCCCCTACTATGCCCGCCTGGGCCCCCACACCGTGCTCACCTTCATCTTTCTCGAGCAGATGAACAAGTGGTACCAGCGACTCTTCCTCAGTGCCTGACACCCCCTGGGGGGGGGTCGGGGGGATCTGACTCCATCCCGTGGGCTCTGTAGGGGCACTTGACCCTCCAGTGAAGGGGCTGTGGAAGGGTCCGACCTCTCCCTCAGGTGCTGTGAGGGTGCCTGACCAGGGGCTGGGGGGGAGGTGGCTCTATAGGAGTGCCTGACCACCCCCATCAAGGCTATGACATGGCCCTGGGGCCCTATAGGGGTGCATGACCCACTCCTTGGGGCCCTGGGCCTGATATAGGGGTGCTGCATCCCTCCTATGGGGAGGACAGGGGTTGCCTTGTTCCTGTAGAGACTGTAGGGTGCCCTGCCCCTGTGCCCCCTTCCCACCCCTCTGGGGGTTTTGTTACCAGTCAATATCAAGGTCACAGGGTGGGGCAGGAGCCCCCCACCAAATCACCCCCCTTCCCCCAGCACCCTCCGCTTTGTTAATGAATCATGGATCGTGATCATGTAATTAAAGCAAAACCTACAGACACGGGGGGGCGCTTTATCTGTGTCACACCAGGGGTGAGGTCTGCGCCAGTCACA
Source organism: Sylvia atricapilla (assembly GCF_009819655.1). Taxonomy (NCBI): domain Eukaryota; kingdom Metazoa; phylum Chordata; class Aves; order Passeriformes; family Sylviidae; genus Sylvia; species Sylvia atricapilla. The sequence continues at coordinate 41,760 of NW_027077176.1, read as the reverse complement.
CTGTGGGCGTGGCCTTGCCCCCACCAGGGACAAGGTGACAGAAGGGGACTCCGAAGCTAGACCCCCAAGAACATCCAGCAGAGGCAGCGGAGCTGTTTATTGTCTCCCCCGCCAAATTCGGGGGTCCTGGGATGGGGGCTCTCGCTCAGACAGGGGGGCCACCATCACCCCATGGCAGGTCAGAGCCGGCCAGGACTGTCCGTTCCACCCCCTCCTCGGTGATGGCCGCCAGCCTGATGACACCTCCGCTGGAGCCGTCCCGCACCATCGCCAGGGCCAGTGCTGGGGGAACACAGGTCAGAGACCCCCCAAATCCCAAAGGCACTCCAGAACCCCTCAGCACTTCCCAAACTCCTCTGCGCCCCCAAATTCTCTTCCAAGATCCCCCCCAAACCCTTCTGTGTTCCACAAATCCCCTTCCCAAAGACCCTAAAACCCTTCTATGTTCCCAAAATCCCCTCCTAGGTGACACCCAAACCCCTCTGTTCCCCCAAATCCTCTCCCAAGACCCCCAAGTCCCCTCTCAGGACCCTTCCTACCTCCCCCCAAATGCTGCAGTATCCCCAAAACCCACCACGGGCAACAAATTCCTGGCACTGGGAGCGACTCATCCCAGGCTGGAATGTGGCATCCAGGAATCCATAGATGTAGGAGCTGCCTGAGCCCCCCACAGCAAAGGGCTGGCGCAAGAGGAGCCCTCCCATCGGCACCACGTACACCTAGGGGACACAGCGGGGAGCTGTAGGGTGCTGTGGGGCAAAGGAGGGAACTGTAGGGAAAAGATGGGGTTATGGGACAGAAGGGGGGGGGGAGGGCGGGCTGCAGGGCAGAGAAGAGGACACTCGGGCAGAAAAAGGGACATTCTGGGACAGAACGGGGAACGCTCCAGGGTGGAAAACAGGACACACTAGGGCAGAAGAGGGAGTACTCCAGGACAGAAAAAGGGGTGACGCTGGGGCAGAAGAGCGAACACTGTAAGGGCAGAAAAGGGGACACTGGAACTGAAGGGAGCCTACCTGTCCTCCCCGCCGCGGGTCCCAGCCAGCGACAATGATGCCGGCGCTGAGCTCCTCACGGTACCGGTAGCAGCTCTGCTGGAAGAGGCGGGCGGCCGTGCGCACCCGCGGCGGCTCCTCCAGCTCCACGCTGTGGGGCAGGGCCAAGCGTGGGGCTGGGGCTTGCCCCGACAGCCTGCCCGGCCCTGCCCCACGCCCACGGGGGGTACCTGTGGAAGGCCAGCTGATAGGCCACGGCGTCGGCCACCGCCTGCGTGTCGGCCGCTGAGCCCGAGCGGCAGCAGAAGATTCGGTCGTGGACAGGGGTCAGTTTGTCTGTCACCCGGTTGGCTATGTAGGACCTGTGGAACACCATGAAGATGTCACTGTGACAGCCGCCCGGTGACACCAAGCGACAGGCTCTGGGTGACAGCAGTGCCATGTTAGCCTAACTACCCCCCGAGGTGACACTGCAAGAGGAGCAACGAGCCGGAGGTGTGGAGAAAGCCCCGGAAAGCAGGCATTGGTCCCAAAAAGATGCCAGAATTTCTTTAGGCACAAAGTGCTGGGTTTTGCAGGCATGGGACTTAGAAACATGGGATTTGCTGTGGTAGTAACAAAACAAACCAGGGGAGGAAATCCTGGAAAGCCAGGGATAAGGCCCAGGGAACGCTGGGAAATGGATTTGACAGGGTTACCAGGATGAAATCAATAATAATTCAGGTTTTGTTCAAAGATCTGAGGCACTGGAAAGAATTTTTCCATACAATGGACCCAAGACTGTAACAATAACAGTGTGAGAAGCGTCTCATATTTTACAGACGAATTAAGAATTACGTGCATTTGAAGGATGCAGGAAGCCCTTTGGATTGGGTGATTTTAACATGGGATTTAAATCCAATTTTCATCACCATGTTGGGGAACAGTTCTGTGGGATTTTAAAACTCTCCCTAACAGGGGAAAAAAAGAAAACCAGGATCCGTGGAGAGAAATCCAAAGCTTGGGACCAAGAGCACAAACTTTAACCTGAGAATGTTTTTGCAGGAATTATTCCACATAAACAAAAGATTCTTGGATGATTTTAGTTTAGTGATAGACCCGTCAGGTGCGACAGTGATACCTGGGGACACCGGGGACCATGCCCACAGCTTTGGGTGTGGCTTCTGAGTGACATCATGGTTACACCCAGATAAGAGTGACAAGCCCATGACACGGTCCCAGACCCCCACCCCCCGTGAGGGCACTGATGACATCGTGCCCCATGGCGCTCACCCGGTGGTGGTTCGGGAGTCGGCCCCAATGACGACGCCTCCATCAAACTCCACGGCCATGATGGTGGTCTGCGGGGAGGGAAGGGAGGGGCTGCGCTGCGAGTCCCTGCCCCACAGCAGCCCCTGCCCTAGACAAGCCACGCAATCTCCCACAGAAACCCCTTCCCCACAGCAGAACCTCGCCCCGCACAACCCCCCCGCCGCACAGATAGCAAGCCCGGGCCCCACAGAAATCGTTTTATACACAACTCCCGGCCCCGGAGCAACATCCCCGCTCCCCAGACCAACCACCCGGGCCCCATCCCTCTCTAACCCATATTCCCCTTCCCGCACTCTTCAGGAAACTCTCTGCGCCCCCAGCTCCTCCTGCCCCAAACTCCACCCTCACCCGCACATTGGAGACTCTCTGTCCCCGCTCCCTCCACTCCATGGCGGGTTCTCCTGGTCCGTAACACCCCCAGCCCCCGTAAACCCATCCCGACTCCGCAGCCCTCCAAGTGGGCCCCCCTGCCGCCTCTCGCCCCACTCACGCCGGTGCTGACGGGCTCTGCCATCCATTCCCGGTGTGGCCCGGCGGGGCCTGACCCGGCCTGCGGCTCCCACACCGTCACCGCCGCCATCTTCCGCTGCGCTTTACGGTAGCGTGATGGGCACGACCGGGCTCGGTCGATGGCTTACGGCAGTGTGGCAAGAGGGGGAAAGGTGACAGCTGTGCTTTACGGCAGGACGGCGCCTGCCGTGGTGATCGATCTCTTCGTAAATAATAAAACTATTTCTTCCCGCAACCCCTGCACTGGCCCCCGGTGTGATCGGTGCGGATGAGGAGGGGAGGGTGCTGCGGGGGGGTTACCTGGGCACTCCCGAGCAGGGAGCTGCTGGTGGGCAGGGGCCGAAGGGGGATTCCCGGGGGTCCCTCAAGGAAGGATAGTTGGGACGTCTCGCAGGGGCCGGGGGAGCACCCAGATGCATCTGGGGACGGAAAACAGCTCCAAGGAAATGCCGAAGGACAAACGGTTGTGCCAAGAGGCAGCATCTGAGCAGGTGGAGCAGCGCGTGGGGTCGCAGGACGCATCTTTCTCTCTTGCCTCTTAGATTTCATCTTATCAGCCCTTCCCGAGTGCCCTCAGGCCCTCCAGAAAAAAAAAAAAAAAAAAAAAAAAAAGGGGGGGGGGGTTACGAGGAGAAAAAGCATTTAAAGAAAAGGAAAAAAAAATCATTTTCTTTTATTGTGTGTGTTTAAATTAGGGAGGATCCTCCTTTCATCTGCAATTTTAAGGATATCAGTTGAAGGAAAACCTCCCTCTTCCATGATGTTAGGGATATCAGCTGGCAGAGAATCCCATTTTTCTTTCTTTTCCACACACAAAAAAAGGAGAAAACATTTTTATGGGTTTAAACTGAGGGCAACCCCTCTGTCTTCATCATATTAAGGTTTAAATTGAGAGGAAAGTCCTGTTGTGCCTCCTTTTTAAGGGTTTAAATGGAAGGAGAAGTGCCCCTTTTCCCATCATTTAAGAGATGGAAAGAAGAAGGAAAACTTTTTTCCTTGATACTTAAGGGGATTAAATTGAGGGGAAGAACCTATTTATTTAATTTAACTTGAGGAAAATCACCCCGTTTCCCCTCACTTTGAAGAATTAAATTGAAGGAAATGCCCAATTTTCTGCATTTTAAGAGTTTAAATTGAGCTCTTCCCACACATTTCAGAATGATTCTATACAGGTACCCTGGCAACCAGTCTCTTGTGTGGGAGCAATCCTGGCACATATGTAAATTCTGAGGTGGAACAGAAATTTTGGCACCCCTTCTTTGGTTCTTCTCCACAGGCAACCCAGAGCTCTGACTGGGCTTGACCCCTTGGGAGCTACCTCTCAACTGGCCTGAGGAACTGGGTTGCCAGGTTTTTCTTCCTGTGGAAGAGAGCCATTGTTCACAGCCAGGTACCTGTGACAGAAAATGGGATATTGCGTCTAGCCAGTGGAAGGATTCTGCCTCCTAAAATTGCAAACGTTGGAGGATTTCTCCCAGACCAAAGCCAGAACTAGAACCCTGTCTCGCCTTGCACTACTGGATTCCAGCTTTGCACTGGTCCCAAGAAACTAGGGTGGAAAACTTTACTTCCCATGGAAAAGTCTCGTCATTCACAACCAGAAACACAGGCCCATGGCAGCAAACCATGGCTCTTTTCCCACAGGAAGGGAAAATCTTCAGCCTAATGTCTTGGGAGAAGTGCAAAGCTGCAGTCTGGTAGTGCTGAGTTTTGTTTCCCCATGGAAAAAGGCCAGGAGTGGGCTGCCACCTCCTAAAATTGCAAACGGCACATGATTTCTCAGACCAAAGCTGCCACAACTCCTGTTGTGGGCTGTCCTTGGAATGCTACATGCCACCTCTGAACTGACACCAAGACGCTAGAGAGGGAGCTGAGGTTTGCTTCCCATGGAAAAGAGCCAGCATTCCAGATGCTTGTAGCCGGGAGTGGGGTGCCACCTCCTACCCCTTAGCTCCTTCCCTCACCCCCCAACTCCACCCCGACTTTCCCCATGTCCCCTGATCCATCCCCCACTGCACCTTTCATTCTACCCCTTCCACACCCCCTGACCTACCCCTTGCCCAGCCTGTGACTCATCTCAGCATCAGCAGGTGGAAAACTTAAGACTAGGAGGACCCTGAAGACCTCACAGCAGGACAGCACTCAAACAAAATGGTAGGGACAATATTTCTGGGCTGGAAGGTGAGACACAGGATGAGGGCAGCTGAGAGGCAGAGGGGGAAGCTTGAGGAGCAAAGGAGAGGCTCCAGGGTGTCACAAAGAAGCTGAGAGGCTGCAGTGGGGGAGCTTAAGGGCAAGATAGAGGCTGAAGGGCAGGGGGGTGCCTTGAGGGGCAGGAGCAGACAGGGGGTCTTGAGGAGCAAAGGGGGAGGCGCTTGGCAGTGACAGATGAACCACCCCTCACACAACAGCTAACTGTACCCTAAAAACCATCCCTAACCAGGTGGAGAGCACACAGTGAGGTTAGGGGGCCAAGGGACAACATGGGGGGTTGAGGGTGACATGCAGACATTGCAGGCTGAGGGGCAAAGATGGGGGGGCCTAAAAGGAGCAGTCGTCCTTTTCCATGGGAAACAAAACTCACCTCCCCAGGCTTCTGATACCAGTTTGGAGGAGGAACAAAAACCCCACACATTCAAGTACTTTCCAGAGCTTTGTTCTATTGCTCAAGCTAGATGGAAACATCACTAATGCCCTAGTGTCAAGGAGGGAGAAAATCTCAGTTCAGGTTCCCCCAGGCCATCTCTAGGTTTCTCTCTAAGCCCTCATGGGGGCTACCAGCTCTCACTGTAGAACAGAACCAGCACCTAGCCAGCAGCTCCTCAGTCCTGGCAGGTCAGTGGTTCTTCCAGGACCATACCAGGCTGGCAGCAAACTGCCCAAAGGGAACTCAGCCCTAAACCCTCCAAGCCCTCCCAGTAGCTAAGCCAGCACCAAAGAGGCAGACACTAACCTCAGGAAGTCAGTGTCATTGACTACAGCCCAAAGGAGCAAAGAACCTCACAAGGAGGAGCTCAGCAATGCCCCTCAGTGCTGCTACCCCAAGATCACCTACAGGGACTGAGATCCAGCACCAGGGACCCTGAGGCTTGCCCACCCTGCAGAGCCGCACAGCAGCTGGGAATGCCCTGTCCCAGCCCAGCCCTGGAGAGCCTCCCCCAGAACTGGGAGTTCCTGCGGGTGCGTCCACCAGCAGGCAAAGAGGCTCCGGCTGTGCTGGGACAGGGCCCAGGTCGGACAGTTATGTGCAATAAACAGGCTCACACAACTCCTACTGTGGGAACAGCTGGGCTCAGCTTCCTCCCCTTTGGATTGCGCCCAAAGCCTGGCCAGGGCTTCAGGAGCAATGCAGGAGCTGCCTTTGGCCCTGCTCCTCCCAACAAGGCCACAGGACTGACCTCAGGGCCCCGTCTGGCCTCTGAACATGGAAAGGTCAAGCCACGTTTCACTGATGAGCACAGATCTAGAACACTAAGGGTCCTGGGTATTGCACTACTGAGGGGATACAAACACAACATCTCGTTTTAACCTCCATCTCCAGGACAAACTGGGCTCAGGACCTGTTGCTCAGGCTTCGGGGCTTCACAACTCACAGCAAACTCACAGATGCCTGAGCATTTACACCTCTGATGCTGAAGGTCCTGGAGCCATTCTGGCTGCACTGTATTTACAATCCAACTGCAGCAATTCTGCTCTGCATCATGCTCTGAAAACGCCTGGAAGAAACTGGGTGCAAAAGCCTGGAAACCATGAAAATCTACTGAGACTATCATTCAAACACTTCTCTCAGACATCCAGCTCAAGGAAGTATTCCAACTGAAGAACACCCTAAAGGAGCTGCTTTTCTAAAGGAAACCCCATCACTGGCAATGCCAGACCACAGCGCAGGGCACCTTGGAGTCCCCAGCTACTGAGGGAGCTAGAACAAAATGTTCCTGGGAAAATCCTAGGAGAAAATCAAGTTCAACTATTTACTGCACAAAAACAACACTAAACAAACCACTCTGGAGCACCCAATAGCAGCTCTGGCTAAAACTCCAGCGGGAATTCTCCTTTGGGTTGAGTCTAAACCACCTCGGCCCCTAGGGATTGCAAAGACAAACCCAAATAAACAAGTCTCTCTCCTACCAAGAAAAGCAGAAGAAAGAGACAGGAGACCACTGATGCAAACAGCTCCGGGAACACCTCCTGCAGGTGGTCACACGCCTGCCCACCTTCACTGTAAGACAAAACTAAGCAGAGGTTCAATCTAAAACTGTCAGAACCATAGATGACAGCCTCAAAAATAACATGAAGAGAAACAAACAGGTAAAAAAAGGGACAACACCAAACAAGCCTCAGAAACAAGGACGTGCAGAAACTCCTCCAACTCCATCGGCTGCTTCTCTCTCAGCCAGGGACCAAGAAGTCTTGTTTCAGTCCTTGTCCAACACTTGCCAGGGACCTTGAGGGAGCAAAAGGTGCAATCAGTACTGTTCGTTAGGGCAACGGGCTTTGGGCTCAGCCTCCTGGAAACAGAAGCAGACACTCCTCACCTGGCTGGAGCTGATGGGTCCATTCCCTGCTCTGCTCTCACAAACCCTTCAGCCACACTGCCAAACCCAGCAAGGCTGCAGAAATGCAACAGAACAGGAGTTGATGCACAGAGCTCCCCTAAACACATATTTCCCATCAGGTAACCAGAACCCTTTATCCACAATAGCCTCCCCAAACACATGTATCTCTTGAGGTTACCAGAGCAGTTTATCCACGGAGAGCCTCCCAAACACACATTTCCCACCAGGTAAATAAAGCAGTTTATGCGTGGAACACACCCCCCCCCCCCAAACACACATTTCCCATCAGGTAACCAGAGGAACCCAAGTGCTTATTTTACATCTCCCCAAGTGTGGTCAAAGGCCCACGTACACAAGAACACTAACAGAATTTATTGAATTTGCCACATTCCCAGAGAGTGGCAAGAAAAACTGGAACAGACTTCACCCAATATTCCTCAGACAACAATTAACCCAATTAACCACTGTGCACTTGCACTACTTGGCGTGGGGAGTCAATACCCGTGCCCTATATGCTGAGCTACAAAGCATAAACACAAAACCCAGTCTTGCTCCATAAACAAAACCAAACAGAAAGAAAATCCCATTAGAAAATCCCATAGACTAGGAAATTCCTACACATCTTTGAACACACCTCCTGAAAACTCAAAAAGCCATCTACAAAAGCAAGTATTCCCAAGCCAGACAACAGCATCAAACACTGGACCCACTACACAAAGTTCTGGGCATAACACCAACACAAGGCTTCACAACAAAGCTGAGACAAGGAAAAAGGCTCCTCCAGACAAGGAAAGTTAAATACTCCTTTACCCCCATGAAAACAACCTCCAAAATGTACCTCCGACCCAAAAGCAAACAAACCAACCCAAACAAACCCCAGCTGTCCTGAGTTCCATTTAATGTTCAGCATCTTCCCAGACTGCGAAGATCTAAGGGAGATATCACACCTTTTCCAACCCCTCTGTGCCTGTCTCCCCCACCCTCAAGCACCATCACCCAGCCCAGGGCTGAAGCAACCAAAACACCGTGAAACTAAAAGCTTAAACCAGTAAAAATAACCATCATTATTCAAAAGCTGTCTTCACTTCCAATAAGTACCTCTTAGGAACTTGATGTCACCTTCCACAAAAATCCTTTTATTGAAGGCACCTCATAAGCCAACCAAGAATGCAAACCTCAAAAGACCGTTTGTTCCTCCCATATCCACTTCAAGTTAAAGCTTAATTAAAACTTTAATTACCAGACACCAGCCAGATCCATACACCACGAGAGATCAAGGGGGGGAAAAACAAAGGCAGGAAAACTTCTGTATCTTCCCCAAACAACACATCTCAAGAGTACACGTCCCCCACTCAACTGCGAAAACACCAAGGCTCAGCATAATTTTAATTTATAGAAGAACTTATCAAGAAAATTTTCTAGCACGAGGCAAAATTCCCCACGTTCCCTCTACGTGAAACATAGGAAGGCGCAAGCAAAAAAGAAAACTGACACAGATCACACAACAATAAAATCCCTAATTCAGCACCAAAGCAAGCCCAAACCAAGCTAAAATAAAGGAACATTCACCTCCCAAACTCACAGAGGAAAAGGTCTCGGGATTCTGAAACGAACTCCGGCTGATGCACAGAACAACAGCCCCTCAGCGCCACCTATTACCACCCACCACGGGACAAGCAGTCCAGTTGATCATAACTTATAGAAAAATAAGCAGACACGTTCTTACCGCACGAAGACAGCCCAGAAAAGCGACACATCCTCACACACCGACCGAAGAGCTCCCGCAGAGCAGCGGCCCCTTCCAGGAGCCTTTTGAACCCCCGCCCGGCCCGTGATGGGCGGGCTCGCTGAGGCATCGGCAGCGCTGGTTGGACACCGCGCCCCGGGAACCGGCCGAGAACCGCCCCGGCCCCGCCCCGGGAACCGCTCCGGCCCCGCCCCGGCCCCGCCCCGGGAACCGCCCCGGCCCCGCCCCGGGAACCGCCCCGGCCCCGCCCCGGGAACCGCCCCGGGAACCGCCCCGGGAACCGCCCCGGCCCCGCCCCGGGAACCGCCCCGGGAACCGCCCCGGGAACCGCCCCGGGAACCGCCCCGGGAACCGCCCCGGGAACCGCCCCGGGAACCGCCCCGAGAACCGCCCCGAGAACCGCCCCGGGAACCGCCCCGGGAACCGCCCCGGGAACCGCCCCGGCCCCGCCCCGGGAACCGCCCCGAGAACCGCCCCGGCCCCGCCCCGGGAACC
>NW_027077176.1:0-31646 GCF_009819655.1 Sylvia atricapilla | reverse complement strand
GCCAGGCTGACGAGGCCGCGGAAGAGGCGCTGCGCCGGCGGCACGTTCATGGCTAAAAAAAGGAGCGGTTTGGGTTAAATCGGGGAGAAAAAGGGGGCGGTGGGTGAGGGCTGAGCCCCCCAGCCCCAAACTGACCGGCGGCCGCCGCCCCGCCCAGAGCGCTGCGGGCCGCGAAGGAGCTGCCCAGGAGCGCGGCCGCGGCTCGGGGGGCGTCGAAGGGCTCCGGGGGGGCTCCTCCGGGACCCCCGCGGCTGCTGTGCAGGGTGGGGGTCGCCAGGGGGGACAGGGCCGGGGCGGAGACCCCCCCGTCTTCATCTTCATCCTCCTCTTCCTCATCGCGGAGCGCGGGGCCGGGCGCGAAACGCACCTGCAGGGGAGAACCGGGGGTCACGGAGCCGTTTCGGGGGGGATCCCCCACACCCGGGGCCGCTCCCGCCCGAGTTGGGGGTGTCCCGTCCCCTCCCGCGTGTTTCCGGTGTCCCGTTCCGCTCCCCCGGTGTTTCCGGTGTCCCGTTTCCCCCCACCCCCACCTGCCGGTTACCGGCCCCGCGCCCCCCCCGCCTCAGGATCCCCCCGGGCGGCGGCGGCGGGACCGCGCGCGGCGTCATGGCGGCGGGAGCCACGCCCCTTCCCGCCGGCGGCCGCGCCCCTGACGGTGACCTCACCAAGATGGCGGCCGCCGCCCGTTGACCCCTCCAAGATGGCGCCCCCGGTGGTCTCGCCCTTCCCAAGATGGCGCCCCGGCTCTTCCCACCGTGGCTCCGCCTCGGGGGCCGCGGGTTCGAGCCCCGCCTTGGCAGGAGCCGCTCCCACCCCTTCATTAACCCCACGGTCCCTCGAGTTTCTCCCCAAAATCAACACGGTCCCTCGCCCGTGCTGTAAAAATCGCGGGTTTATTAAAAAAGGCCCCAAGTTGCGCAGGAAGGGCGAGAGAGCTCAGCGGCACTCCCTGGCCTTCCTCCCATTAAAGCAGCAGCGGTGCAGCGAGCGCGGAGCCCCTGCCCGGCCCCTGAGAACCTCCCGAGAGCCCCCCGAGCTCAGGGCGGCGCCGGGGGCGGCCCCGGGGGCTGCGGGGACACGAGGCGGGCCAGCTGCTGCGGGGTGGCGAGTGCCCGGAGCAGGCGGTTCTCTCTCTCCAGCGCCGCCCGCCGCTCACTCAGCTCCCGGATCTGCTCCCGCAGCGCCTCCACCTCCTCCCGCACCGCCAGCAGCAGGTGGGACTTCACCAGGTCCTGTGGGGAGAGTGATGTCAGGGACCCCCAGAATCCCCACTGCCAGGAGCCAAACCCTACATCCATCTCCCACAGCCCCCCATATTGGCCACTTGTGACCCAGAGCCCCATAATGCCTCCCTTCCAGGACCCAAACCCTACATCCAGATCCTACAGCCGCCATTGGGACCCAAAGCCCCCGGCCCCCCTTTGAGGGCCAGGAGCCCCCCCGGGACCCCCCACCCCCGTTAACCCTCGGGCTCTCACCATGGCCCTCTCAATCTTGTTGTCAATGGCGGTGACGCCGCTCCCGGTGCTGCGAGGGAAGGAGACGAGGGCGGTGTCAGATGGACAGATGGACACCGCCCCTCCCCCACACCGGACACCTTGGGTGGGTGGGGGAGGGGCAGAGTTTCCTTCCCCTTTTCGGGGTGGGGGGAGGGGAACCCGCGCCCCTCCCTCGCACCTTCCCAGCCCCGCCCCCAGACCGGAAGTCCCCTAACGGAAATCCCGCCTTACCCCTCGTCCTCGCTCTCCTCGCCAGCCAATCCCAGGCGCACGCTAAGCTCGGCCCCGCCCCCTGGGCGTGGCGAGGGGGGTTTGGGGGGCAGCGCCTGTAAACAAAGCGGGGTGGGGGGTCGGGGGTGTGGCCTTCATGGCCCCACCCCAGGAGACCCCACCCCCTCACCTGCTGCACGAGCTGCGCGAAAGCCCCGAGAGACCGGGGCTGGTGGGGGGCGGGGACGGCCCGGGGGGCGTCCAGCGACACCGGGACCCTCCCCCCGCCGCCGCCACCTCCCCGCGGTGACGCGTCCCGCTCGTAGAAATCACGGCAGAGCCACCGGCCTCGCCGCAGCACCTCCCCCGGCGACAGTAAGCGAACGAGGCGGAACCGAGAGCCGCTGGGGCTGCCGGAGGAGGAAGACGAAGAACCGGTCGCGGCGCCGGAGGCATCGCCGGGCGCCGTCCCGCTGCCGCCGCGGACGCTGGTGATGGCGAAGCCGCTTTTCTTGCGGCTCATGGGGGCGGCGGCGGCGGGAGGAGGAGGAGGATCATGGCGGGGCCGGCCCGGAGCCGTCACCGGCGGCGGCGGCAGGACCCGGAAGTGAGAACCGGAAGTGATGTTGCCCTTTAAGGCGTTCCCGGGCCGCACGCGGCCGCGCCCCGCCCCCAGGCCGCGCCTCCGTTTTCGAAAGCCACGCCCCTACGACCCGCCCATCGGCCACGTGACTGCCCGGCGCGTCTGCGGGTCCTCCGCGCCGCCAGGGGGCGCCAGCGCAGCCGCGGCGCGTCCCGGACGCTGCGTCAGCGCCAATGGAGCGGCGCGAGCGGGAGGCGGGAGCGGCCGGTGAGGGAGGAGGGGAGGGATGGGGGTGGGCCCGGTGCCCCTCCCGCGCCCGGTGACCACCCGCTGCCCCTCCCCCGCAGGCCGCTAGACCTCCCCCGCCATGGGCCAACGCCCCCCGTGAGCCCCCGGCCCGGGCCCGGCCGTGCTGGCGGCGGTGGGGGGGGGGGTGCGGCGCAGGATTCCCCCCCCCCCCAAACGCCGGGACCCCCGAGAGAGCGACAGGTAACGAGGGGCGGGGTGGGAGGAGGCCCGGGGGGGGACGGAGCCAGCCGGGGTCCGGGTGGGGTGGGGGGACCCCGCATCCTGAGGGGCCGGGGGGTGACGGGGGAAGCCCGGGATCGAGGAGAATCGGAGCGTTCGGGTGGGCAGCGGCAGCCCGGGGGTTGGGTTTGGGGGGTCCCCAGGATCGGGGTGAGCGGAGGGAGCCCGGTGTCCACAGGCGTTCGGGTGGGTTCGGGCGCATCCCGGCATCACCGCGGAGGGCTCCGGGTGGGGTTGGGGGACCCGGCGGGCGGGGGCCGGGGCGACCCCAGGAATCCTTAAGGTGGGAGGGAAGGGCAGAGGGACCCCGCCGCCAGGTGGGGAGGGGGGTCCTGCGGGGTCTGGGGGGGATCTGGGGAGGGCGGACCCCGGGACCCACCGTCCGGGTCGGGGGGCTGGTGGTTTTGGGGGTGGCGGAAGGCAGCGGCATGCGGGGCTCCGGGAGGGGCGGGGGGGCTCTGAGGACACGGGGTCCGGGCGGGTCTCGGGAGCAGAATTCGGGGGGCGGGGGGTCGCCGGGCCGGGGGGGGCGGGGTCTGAAGGCCCCGCCCCCAGCCATGAGCGCTCCCCCGCGGTCGGAACTCGCCGCCGCCGCCGCCGCCCTCCTGCGCCTGGGCGAGGAGCGCCCCCCGGCGGCCGCCATGAACCTGCTGCAGCGCAAGGGGCGCCCCGAGTGGCGCCCCCGCGAGGAGGAGCCGCGCAAGGGGTGAGGGGACAGCGGGGACACCCCCGGGGACACCCCCGGGGAGGGCGCTGCGACCCCCTGGGACCACCGTGGAGGGACACGGAAGCCCCCCAAGACTACCCTGGAGGGAAGGCAGTGCCCCTGGGAGCACTCTTAGGGGACACCGGGATCCCTCAGGATCACCCTGGCAGGTCACCAACCCCTTGGAATTCCGCTGGCGGGACCCAGAGAGCCCCCAGCTCACCCTGCGGGAACTGGGGACCCCTGCCCCTTCCCAGACCCTTGGTGCGGGCAGCCCCGTTCCCCCCCTGCACTCCTGGGATTGACCCCCAGACCCATGGCCCACCTTCTGCTCCCCCAAAGACGGGTGACCCCAGTTCCCCTCTGTACTCCAGTGCCCCTGCACCACAGGAGCAAAGTCCAAGGGAATCTCTGAGGGGGTCGGGGCGTCCCCAGGGATTTCGGGGTCGCCCCTGACCCCCCGTGTCCCCATCGCCAGGGTCCCCAAGGCTCGGGAAGGGGGGTCCCTTCGGCGCCCGCTGCGTGTGGGGTTCCTGACGCTGCCGGCGCCGCAGGAACGCGGCCCCCGGCCCTGTGCTCCCGGCATGGCCCCCCGCTCGCTGTCCTGCCACGCCGTGGGGCTCCCCGACTCGGGGGTGCCCCTGCGCCCCCCCGGACCCCGCACCGGACCCCCGGAGGGCCGGGGCCTCGAGGCGCCGCCCGCCAAGAGAGGGGGTGAGTGGAACCGGCAGGGTTTGGAGGGGGCTCAGTGCGGCTGGGGGGCTGCGGAGGGGCTCAGGGGGTGGCAGGGAGGGGACAGGGACTTTGGTGGGGAGGTGTGGGTGGCCGGGAGGGGACGCAGGGAATTCGAGGGGCCGCAGAGGGCGAGCCGGCCCTTGACAGCCTTCCCTCCCCCAGGCACCCCCCGGGGGGGCTGCGTGCGGCAGACGCCCCCCCTGAAGCCGTCGCGCAGCCCCCAGACCCGGCTGTCGGCCGGGGCGCCCCCGCCCGCGCTGGCCGAGCAGGGGGAGGCGGAGGAGCCCGTGTACATCGAGATGGTGGGGGACGCCCGCGGGGTCCCGGGGGGCGATCCCCGGCGGGGGGGCCCGGGGGGAGCGCCCCCCCCGCCCGCCGAGGAGCCCGAGGCCATTTACGAGGAGATGAGCTGCCCCCTGCCCGCGGGGGAGGGGCCGGGACACGCCCCTTTCTCGGGACACGCACCCTTTTACGGACACACCCCGCACAGCGCCCACGCCCCTTTCGGTGGCCCCGTGCTGCACTCTGGCCACGCCCCCTACACCGGTCACGCCCCGTTCTCTGGCCACGCCCCTCATGCCGGCCGCGCCCCCTTTATCGGCCACGCCCCGTTCTCCGGACCCGCCCCCATCCCGCCGCCCTTCCCCAACCTGCTGCCGCCACGCCCACCCCCGCTGGCCCCGCCCCCCGAGGGCCCCTCGCGCTTGCCCCTCCCCTCACGCCGCGAGGGCCCGCCCCCCGCCCGCGCGCGGAGCCACTCCACGCCCCTCCCTCCGCAACACCCGCCGGGAGGGGCGGGGCGTGAACGCGGCGGGGCGGGGCTCGGACCGCTGCCACTCCCACCCTCCGCCGAAGCCCCGCCCCCCGGGAAACGCCCGCCCGCCTACGAGAGCTTGCGCGGGGGCGTGGCGCCGGGAGGCCCCGCCCTCACCCGCGAGGAGGACCCGCCCCTTCGGCGGGGAATCGGAGCCTCTGCCCGCCGCGGGAAGGACTCCGAGAGTGAGTGACGGGGGTGGGGCGGGGCTTGCGGCGGGGGCCACGCCCCGTGGGCGTGACTGACACCCCCCATTGTTTTCGCAGAGGCGCCGGAGCCCCCCCGGGAGGAGCGGGGGGGCGCGGGGGCGGTTCCCCCCCCCCTCCGGGATCCCGGTGCGGGCCGAGGGGCCCCGGGGGCGGCCCGGACCCCCGGTGCCCTGCCAGACCTTCCCCGCCTGCGGGAGACCCTCGGGTTCGTGCGGGGACACCGGGACGGTGCGGGGCACCTGCTGGGGACATTCGGGGGGGCACGGGGGGGCTGGAGGGTACATGAGGATACGGGGGTGGGGGTCCTGCAGGGCGACACGGGGACAGTCCTGGGGAGAACGGGGACATTTGCGGGGCCGACAGATGTCGGGTGGGCACAGAGACAGGGACAATCCGAGGACCCTCTGTCCTACGAGGTGGTGACGCTGGGGACGGGGGTGACAAGGGGGGTGACACCAGAAGGGTGGGAAGGGGGTGACACCGGGAGGGTGACACCGGGGGGTTTGGCAGGGGGTGACACCGGGAGGGTGACAGGGAGGTGACACCGGGGAGAGGGGTGACAGGGGGGTGACACCAGGAGGGTGACACCGGGGTGAGGGGTGACAGGAGGGTGACACCGGGAGGGTGACGAGGGGTGATGCCGGGGAGGGGGTGACACCGGGAGAGTGACGGCAGGGTGACACCGGCAGGGTGACAGGGAGGTGACCCCGGGGGGGTTGGCAGGGGGGTGACACCGGGAGGGTGACACCGGGGTGAGGGGTGACAGGAGGGTGACACCGGCAGGGTGACAGGGAGGTGACACCGGGGAGAGGGGTGACAGGAGGGTGACACCAGAAGGGTTGGCAGGGGGTGACACCGGCAGGGTGACAGGGAGGTGACCCCGGGGGGGTTGGCAGGGGGGTGACACCGGGAGGGTGACACCGGGGTGAGGGGTGACAGGAGGGTGACACCGGGAGGGTGACGGGGAGGTGACCCCGGGGGGGTGACAGGAGGGTGACACCGTGTCCTGACGTCCCTGTCCCCTCTCACAGAGCTCCCCGGGGGTCCCCGCCTGGGCCGCTCCGCCTCCACCTCGGGGGTGCGCCAGGCCGGGGCCCCCCCGTTCCCACGCGGCCCCCCCCACATCGCGGCCCCTCTCGGGAGGGGTCCCCGGGGGGACGTTCCCCGCCGCCCCCCGGCCCCGGGACGGGCAGCTGCAGGAGGTGATCGACCGAAAACGCTGCGTCTGCACCGAGATCAAGGCGCGGGGGGGGCGGGGGGGGGGGCTGTGCAAACAGGACAGCCTGCCCCCCCTGCCCGCCCCCCCCGCCTGGAAAGGGGGGGCCGCCGCTGCCGAGGGCCGCCCCCCGCCCCCGCCGCCCCCCGGGACCCCCCCGGCCCGCCGGCCCCACGCCGTGCTCTGGGACACCGCGATCTGACCCCCCCGGGGTGCCTGGAGCACCCCAAATCCTGCCCCTACGGCTTAGGGGGGGCGGGGGGGGTCCCCAAAATCATGGGGGGGCTCCTGAGGATAAAGGAGGGGGGGGAATCCTAAAGGGGGGGGGGGCGACACGGCTGGGCCGGGTTGGGGAGAAATGGGGGAGGGTATTTATGGTATGTTGAGCCCCCTTGTAAATAACGGGGGGGGACACACTCCTGACACAGCGGGGGGACCTGGAGACCACCCCTCCCGGGGTAACAGCGAGGGACCCCAAAAAACGGGGAGGGGGGGAGGAAACACCCCCAAAAGTGGTCAATCCCCTCATTAAGGGGGACTAAACCCCCCCCAGTGCGGGGGTCCCCCACTTCAGGGGGTGTCGAGCCTCAATATCGGGGTACTAAGGGGGTCCCTATAAAGGGGGGGGGATAGAGCTCCCCAATCACGGGGGGTCCACCCCTCCCTAGGGGTGTCCAGCCCCCCGAAAAGGGGAGGGTGCTGTAACTGCTTTGCAATGTATTTATGGGGGGGTATTTATGGGGGTGCATCAAGCAGGGGCCGGGGAGGGGGTTCCACTCCGGGGGTCCGCAGTGCGGCCTGTGGCGGGGGGGGGGCGGGTGGGTGTTGTGTTGGAAGGGGAGGGGGCCCCCAAATGCGGGGAGGGGGGTGTGAGAGGGGAGGGGGGATCTCCTCTGGGATTTTGGGTGGGGGACCGTGGTGGGGAGGGGGGGCAAAGGACCCCCCTAACCCGTTCCTGGGACCCCCCCCAGGCCCTCTGTGCCTCATCCCCCCCCCCGCCCCCCGTTACCAGAATTGCCTTCGTCCCCGCGGGGTCCGGGGGGGGCCCCAATTTGGGGGGGGGCGTGGGGACGGGGGGGTTTTGTAACGTGGTTCTGTGCACTATTAAAGAGAGATGCAGCTGGAAAAAAAGGCTTGTCGGGGGGAGCGGCCCAAAAAACGGGACTGGGACCCCTCCCTGGAGGCCCTCAGCGCGGTTACAAGGGGGTGAATTTGGGTTTGGGGGAAAACGGCCGCAAATGGGTTGTGGGAAGAGGTAATAGTAGTGAATTTGTGGGGAAATGACCCAAAACGAAGGGGAATAATAGTGAGTTGGTAGGAAACCAACCCAAAGGAGAGAGTGAGGGGGGTGAGGATAATAGTGATTTTGTGGGAAAATGACCCAAAAAGGGATGGAGGAGTGGAAGTAATTGTGAAGTTCTGGCGGAAACGACTCAAATTGGCGGGGAGTAATGAGGATTGTAGGGTGAAAAACACCCAAGTCGAAGGGGATATTAGGGAATTTGTCGGGAAATGACCTAAATTAGGGAGCCTTCACATCGGTTTTGGATATAAACCCCTCACCAAGGGCATTAATAATCGAGGTGCAAGACCCTGAGTGAAGGCATTGAGACTGCTCAGATCGTCTCGTTTTGTGCTGGAGAGGGGCAATAATAGAGACTTTGGGAGGAAATGACCTCAAAAGAGGAATTTTTCCCTGTGCCCGTGAGGGGGTCGGGGGGGTACGGCACTGAGGGCAGTGAAAGGGCGGCAAGAGCCAGCGGTGAGGAGACCCCCAGACTCCCGTCCCTCACAGCGGGAAGTGGTGGGACGTACCCGTGGTGGAAAACGCTGATTTTTCCGTGACACCTGCGCAGAATGAGGCGTCTCCGGCCGTTTTGGGGCCGAGTCCCCTCAGGGCGGGCGGCGCGGCGCTGAGGGGACGGAAAGGGCGGGAAGAGGCAGCGCGGGACGCCAGGGGGCGCTGCTCGCGGCCAATCAGCGCCGGCGCCGCGGCGGGGGGGCGGGGCCCGCGGGAGCGGGAACATGGCGGCGGGCGGCGGCGGCGGCACCGGGCCGGGCGCGGGGCCCGGCGGAGGCCCCGGGGCCCGCAGGGGCAGCTCGGGCCGGGACGCGGAGGCCGAGGTTTGGTGCCGGCGGGTGCGGGAGCTGGTGAGCGCGGTTCCCGCCAACCGGCTCTGCTTCGAATGCGGCCAGCGCGGCGTCACCTACGTGGACATCAGCGTGGGCAGCCTCGTGTGCACCGGCTGCTCGGGGGCGCTGTGAGCGGGGCGGGGCCGTGGGTGTGAGGGCGGGGCCGGGAGGGGCGGGGCTAATTAACATTGAGTGGGCGGGGATAGAGCGCCGTGGGCGGGGCCATACGGGTCAGGATGTAATTTATGTTCTGTGCCCGGTGGGGCGGGGCTTAGCAAGAGGGGGCGTGGCCTGGGCACGTGGCCCCACAGGTGTGGGCTCCTGGGCGCCTCTTTTTTGAGAGAAAAAGCTCCATTTTGGGTGTTTATGGGCGCAGGGGGGGCGCTGACCCCCCGAATCCCTCCCCAGGCGGGGACTGAACCCCCCTCACCGTGTCAAGTCCATCTCCATGACGACATTCACCGAGGCCGAGGTGCTGTTCCTGCAGGCGCACGGCAATGAGGTAAGGGAGGGGCTGTGGAGGCCCTGCCCTCCCTGTCCCCCCCTGCCCACACCCCCGTGTCCCCTCCACGACCCCCCAGGCCTGCAGGCGGGTCTGGCTTGGCACCTTCGACCCCCGGACTTTGCTGCTGCCCGACTCCCGCGACCCCCAGAAGGTGAAGGAGTTCCTGCAGGAGAAATACGAGAAGAAACGATGGTACGAGAGGAGCTGGGGACACGTTTAGCCTGGGCAACACAGCATGAGCATCTCTCAGGCAATATTTTGCCCTCCCGCGGCAGGTACTTGGCACCAGAACAAGTGAAACAACCCCCCCAAAGCACCACAGCGGAGCCCGGGCCCCCCCAGCTCCTCCATGGGGACACAGGGACACTGGCACAGGTGAGACCGGGTCACTTCTGGGGATGCCCAGGGGTAATGCCACCCCCTGACCTCGCTGTGCCCCCTCCCCAGCCCCGCCCAGCCGCCCAGCGCCCTCCCCAGCCGGCCCGAAAGGCCAGCACTGACCTCCTGGCTGACATCGGGGGGGACCCTTTCGCCAGCCCTGCCCCAGGACCGGCGTTCGCTGCTTTCCCTGGTGAGCTCGGGGGGCTCAGAGGGGGCTGGGAGGAGCACGGGGGTCTCTTGGGGGCCTGGTGACCAGCTATGAGTGACCCCATCCCCCTCCCCAGGCCCAGCCCCACCCAGGTCTGCCTTCCCCAGTTTCAATGCCTTTGGAACCAGCCCTGGAGCACCCACTTTTGGGGGAGCTGTGCCCCCCTTCCACGTCCCACCCACCACCACAGGTACCTGAGACCCCCCCAGGACTCCTGGGAGAGGGCTTGGGGTCCCCCTGTTACCATGTGGGGGACTAGGGAGGGGTTTGGTGGCTCCCGATACCTTTGGGACACTTGGGATTAATGGGCGGAGGGGAGCTGGGGTCTCTCCATTCCGGGTGGGGTTCTGGGGAAGGGGGCTTGGGTTCCCACCGCCACTCCATGGTAACTGGGGGGCCACTGGGGAAGGATTTGGTGGCAACTCTGTCACTCTCAGGGGTCCCAGGAGTTTTTGGGGAACCCCCTCCATGGTTTCTCTCTTGCACCTGCAGGAGGTGTGTCTGCACAGGGCGTGGCCACCCCTGTTCTGCCCACAGGGGGCGGAGCATCTGTCAGGTACTGCCCCTCCCCTTTCCTCCCTCACCTGCCGGGAGTGCAGGACGGGACCCTCACAGCTCTCCCTCCCCCCTGCAGCCCCTTCGGGACCCTCCGGGACCCCCCGGCGCTGCCCCACGGGGGTAAGTCAGTGATCACCCCACCCTTTGGACCCTGAAAAGTGAGGGGGGGGCCCAGGGGTGACACCTGTGTTCCCCTCCCCAGGCTACACCAACCCCTTCACGGCCCCCGTGGCCCCCAGACCCTCCACCAACCCCTTCCAGAGCAACGGCCCCGGTGAGTGACCCCCTGACCCCCCCAGTGCCCCGGCCGGGCTGGGATCCGGGGGTCCCAATTCCCTGTCCCCTTTTAGGTGCCTCTTTCACCTCGCCCTCTGTTCCTGGGGCCTTCCCCAGCCCCTTCCAGGCTGATGGTAAGAGCTGGGGGTGTTAAATATTAATAAAAATTGGGGCAAGCTCCGCCCAGCCCCTGCTGACACCTCCCCGTTTTTGACCCCCGTTTCAGGGTTGCCTTTCGGAGCGTTCAGCGTTGCCAAAGCTTCCACCAACCCCTTCGTGGTGAGGAGGGGGAGATTGGCGGTGAGAGGGGGCGTTCCTGAGCCCCCTTTCTCCGCTGCTGACCCCCTCTCTGTGCCCTCCAGACGGTCCCGGCCCCGACGGCGCCGTTCGGCGTCAGACACCCGACCACCAACCCCTTCCTATGACCGCAGCTGCCCGCGGGGAGCTCGGCCCGGCCGAGCTCCTCCTGCTCCGCCGGGACCAGGTTTTATTTTTGTTCCGAGAGATTTATCGTGATATCTAATATATATTCGATAGAAACGGCTTCGATCTCGGTGCCTCCCTCCTGCTCCCCCGCCGGGATCGCCGCTCCGGTTCCCCGGGCCCGGAGTAAAGATGGCGGCCGCGGCTGAGGCCGCTTTGCCCTCAATAAACATGGCGACCCCATAGTCTCCGTACGCGCCCTCAGCCAAGATGGCGGCCGGGGCCTCAGGGCTGCGGGCACGGCCATGGCGCTGCGCCCTCAACAAAGATGGCGCCAGGCCCGCGCTGGGGGCGGGGCTTCCGGCGGGGGGCGGGGCGTTAGGGGGCGGGCCCGGCCCCTCCCGCGGGGCTCGGCTCGTCCGGGACCTGCCGGGGAAGGGGCAGTCAGTGGGGCGGCTTTAGAGGGGCTCCATGGGGCAGCGCAGCACAGCCGGAGACGGGGGGCATCCCCTTTTGGGCACAGAAAGGGCGAAAAACGGACAAAAAGCGGAGCAGTGGCAGCAGGAGATGGGCAGGACTGAACCCCCCCTCCCCCGCCCAAGGCTTTGGTCCCGGCCGGTGACCCCGAGTCGTCACGGAGGGACAGGGATGTACCAAGTATGATTTTGAGTGGGATATCCATACTTGGAAATAAAATCATTGTTATAATAATTATAGTAACAACGATATAATAGTTAAATATAGTATTTTTAATAATAATTAATACAATAAATTTTGGTCATCCGTGTTTTAACATTCTTTCATCATAATTAAGTTACAATTAACTGTAATTATTAACTTACTATTCTCACAGTCCCGTATAACACCTCATCATAACAACCCATTATAATAGTGACAACTCATTATAATAATAAACCTCATAATAATAACTCATAATAATTACAGTATGAATAATTAAAGTCACAGCCCCGAGGGGGCAAGAGGGGTTCAGCCCCTCCCCTTTCCCTGCCTCAGTTTCCCCAGCATTAAGGCACAAGAAAAGAAGGGGAGGGGAAGGAAAGGTGCAGAGGCGGGACCCTCACCCCCGGGGGTTCCCCCAGGGCCGGGGGGGGTTCCCCCCGAGGTTTTGGGGGGCTCCCGGGGGTTCGGGGGTCCCTCAGCAGCCAAAGAGCACGCGGTGGGCGGCGACGAGCAGCGCCATGAGGAGGCCGTAGAAGAGGGCGAAGAGCAGCCCGGGGGGGGGGGCGCCGGGGGTCTGGGGGCTTCACCTGGGGGGGGAACCCCACGTCAGCTGCGGGAGAGCGCGGGGACCCCCCCCAAATCAAGGTTCCCCCCCAGAACGGTACCTCGGGGAGGCCGGAGCGGCGGCAGGGGAGCGGCTGCGGCGTCCGGCGGGTCCTGGGGGGGCTCTGGGGGGGCAAAGAGGGCACCAGGGAGGGTTTGAGGGGTGCTTCTTGGGGTGACAAAGGTGTCGGGGGCTTAGGAAAGGGGTCAGGCGAGAGTTTGGGGTTCAGGGGGGTTCAGGGGCCCTAAAAGGCATTTTGGGGTTTTGGGGGGGTCCTGGGGAGGAGAGAAGGGTCTCGGAGGAGTTCTGAAGAGGATTTTGTGCAGAATGAGGGGCGGTGGGAGATTTTGGGAGGGTCAGGGGGCTGTGTCAGGGGTTCAGAGGGATGTTTTGGGGTTCTGGTGGGTGCGGGGAGGTTTCAGGGAGGTGTTTTGGGGTGCAGGGGGGTGTTTTGGGGGTCTCACTCACAGCCCAGGGGCGCAGGCGGGCGGCCACACGGCCCAGCAGCTCCGAGTCCCCCAACTCCTCCGGGAGCTGCAGCTGCAGCAGCGCCTCCAGGCTCTGTGAGGGTGGGGGGCACAGCAGGGACCCCCCAAAAACGTGTGAGGGGGGAGCAGACCCCAACACCCCCCAAACAAACGGGGAAGGGAGGGGGGGGGTCGTTACCTGTCGCATCTCAGCGATCAGTTCCCGCTGCTGGTCGGGGTCTGGGGGGGCTGAGGGGAGAAATGGGGGGCTCAGGGCCTGGAGGGCACCGGGGCAGGGGACACACGGGGGGCCGTGTCCTACCTGGCTTGGTGGCACTGCGGGAGGAGGAGCAGGAGGGGCTGAGGCAGGCGCTGGGCTTGGGGAGGGGGCCGGGGGCTCCATCGGGGTCCTGGGGGAGGCAGGGGTACAATTAATTCTCCTGTTAATTAGGGCTGAGCCTGGGGGAAGGGGTAGTTAAGGCCCGTGTTAATTAGGGCTGAGCCTAATGGGGTCACCCAGGTCCTCACCGGTGTCGGTGTCACCTGCAGAGGTCTCTGGGGGTGGGTCCTGTGGGGGGTGAGAGCAGCCAGTGCCTGTCCCTTGTCCCCGTTCCTGATCCCATTCCCAGCACCCCAAACCCTGTCCCAGTCTGCCCCCAGCCCCGATTCCCAACCCCAAAGCCCCAGTACCTGTCCCGACTCCTCTCCCTCTCTCTCTCCATCCACACCTCCAGGTTTTTGGGGCGTCGCCGGGAGATGGGGACCCCCCTGCAGGGAGAGAGGGGGATCAGAACCCCCCCAATCCCTCCCTGAGCCCCCAGACCTCCCCAAGGCCCTCACCTGATAGCCTCAGGGGTGTCACCTCTCGGGGTCTGGCTCTGCTGCTCCTGGGGGATAAAGGGGGGCCAGGATTTGGGGAGAGAACCCCAAAACTTGAGGGGGGTCAGAGAGGGTTTGGGGGGTGACATCACCTCAGGTGAGGGCTCCTCCTCCAGCTGCTCCGGGT
This sequence comes from Sylvia atricapilla, assembly GCF_009819655.1. Taxonomy (NCBI): domain Eukaryota; kingdom Metazoa; phylum Chordata; class Aves; order Passeriformes; family Sylviidae; genus Sylvia; species Sylvia atricapilla. The sequence goes on along the minus strand of NW_027077176.1, from coordinate 17,904 downwards.
CACTGTCACCAGCTGTAGGGACAAGGGGCAGGGGGGGTGACAGGGGATCCTCAGAAGGTGACAGGAGGTCCCGGGGGTGTTTTGGGGGTCCCACTCCCCTCACCTGCCCCACTGCGTGTCTCCCTGTGCTGCCGGGACGGCTCCGAGGACTCGTCCGTGGACTGAAACGGTGCCAAAGGGGGTGCACGGTTTGGGGGGGCAGGTTGGGGGACACCCCAGACCCCCCTGTGCCCCCCAAAATGCCCCCAAAATCCCACCTCGTTCCCCGACCAGCGCTTGCTGCCGCTGTCCACGCTGTGGAAGCCGGAGTCCAGCCCCCCTCGCTGCCGGAGGGGACACGGCTCGTCCGGGGGGCTGCGGGGGCAGACGGCGCTGAGAGACCCCCAAAACCCCCGGCAGGGCAGTGGGGACCCCCCTCTCTGAGCCCCCCTTTACCATGCCGGGGGAGGATGGGCAGCAGCCTCGGCTTCCAGGTACTTGAAGATGTGGACTTTGCCCTTCAGGCAGATCTGGGGGAGGTACAAAGGGGTCAGGTGGAGATTTTGGGGGGGTCGAGGGGATCCCCCGGGCTCCCCCTCACCTGGGCGGGGGGGAACTGGAGGGGATTGTTGTCTGCCAGCAGGATTTGGAGGTGCCGGAGCCGCCGGAAGCAGCGCGGAATCGCGACCACTCGGTTGCAGGAGAAATCCAGCCGGACCAGGGGCAACTCCGAGAGCTCTGGCGGGGGGAACACGGACACACGGGATCGACGGGGACCCTCCCAAAGCGGCGGGACCTCCCCAAGTCCCTCACCCACCCTCGGGCAGCGCCGTCAGCTGGTTCCGCCGCACGTTGAGGTCCCGCAGCGCCCGCAGCTGCCCCAGCCCCGGCGGCAGCGCCCGCAGCCGGTTACAGCCGACGTCCTGCGGGGCAAAACGGGGCTCAGCGGGGCCGCAGCCCGACCCGGGGCTCCCGCCCGGCCCCCGGCGCTCACCAGCTGCCGCAGCGTTCGCAGGGAGCCCAGGTTCGGGGGCAGCTGGGCCAGGCGGTTGTTGCTGGCGTTGAGGACGCGCAGGGGCAGCAGGCAGAGGCAGGCGGGCAGAGAGCTCAGCTGGTTGCGGCTGCGGCGGGACACAGCGGGGTCACGGGGCGCTGCTGGAAGCCCCGCTCCCGTCCCCGAACGGCCCTCTCGGGGCTGGGCCGTACCTGAGGTCCAGGTGCGCCAGGGCCTGCAGGTTGGCGATGGCCGGCGGGACGCTGCGCAGGCAGTTGTGGTACAGGCTGAGCCCCTCCAGCGAGACCAGGCGGCAAGCGGCCTCCGGAACCTCCCCGAAACGGTTCCGGGACAGGTCTGGAGGGACGAGCGGGACACCACGGGACATGCGGGACAGGGACGGGGACCCACGGGCACGGGACATCCTCGGGAGGGGACTGACAGGGGCAAGAGATCTCCAGGGACAGGGAATGACAGCGACAAGGGACCACACCCCAGGGATAAGGACGCAGATCGCCGGGACAGGGGTGCTGACGGATCCCAACCGCCCCGTCCGTGGACCCAGAGCCGCCCAGCTGCCACGGGGACAACCGAAGCCGCCGGACCGCCTGGACCAGGCGCTCCGGCTCGTCCCGTCCCTCGTCACCCGCCTCCGGCACCTCCCGCGGGCCTCGGGCTCCGGGAGGCGCCGAGGGAGGCGGGGCACCCACAGCTTCCCCTGGGCGCGGGGAAACACCCCGAGTGAGCCCGGGCTGTGGGGAAGGGTCGGGGGTCCTGCCCCGGGGCCGCGGCCTCACCGGCCTGTGTGGTGTCGCTGAGGTCCCAGCGCCGCGCCGCCGCTGCCGGGAAGGCGCGTAGCCGCCGGCCGGCCAGGCTGAGGGTGCCGGAGGCTTCTGCTTCTTCCAGGGCGCGCTCAGTGCCGGCTCCTCCGGGCAGGCGGCCCAGCGGCGGCGGCAGCTCAGCCGTGACAGCCCCCGCCGCCCCCGCCGCCATGGCGAGCCCGGAGCTCCGCTCGCCGCGGCCGCCGCTGCCCGACTGAGCCCCGGACGCTTCCGGACGCGGCCGCGCAGGCGGGGCCTGAGCGGCAGCCAATCAGAGCAAGGGGCGCGCGGGGAGGCGGCGAATCGGACGGGGTGAGTGGGGGGCACGGCGCGGAGGAGTGCGGAACTTTGCCCTTTGATTGATGGGGCAATTGGCCAATCGTCATCAGCCGGTCAGGGGGTGCGCTGCCCAACTGCAGCCAATCACGACCAAAGCACAATCTTCACCAATCGCGAGCGAGAAGGTGGGGCTCGTTCCCTGGCAACGGCCTCGACAATTTTGGCGGCATCGGCCAATTGAAATCGACGGGGCGGGAGCAGCACCCGAGATTGACGCGTAACCAACCAATCGTGATTGACACAAAGGCGGGACTATAGGAGCCCGGCAAGTAAACGGGGGCGTGGCAGCTCCACCAATCAGGAGTCACGTCAATGATTGACAGCCCGGGAATGAGAAAGAGAGCCAATCAGAGCTAAGCTACGCCCCCTGCCTTGTAGGAAGCCGCGCCCCCAAACGGGCCCCGCCGCTGTTCTGTCCCCGCCCCCTTTTTAACCCCTCCCCTCGCCCCTCTTAAAGAAGCCGCACCATTTAAAGGGGAGGTCTCGGGGGGTCCCATTTTTCGGGGGCCGGATCTGTGCCCCCCCCCCCCGAGTGCGGAGCAAGGGCGGGGTCCCCCCAGCACCTCCGCTCACACCTTCCATCTCTGCACCCTTTATTTGCGTATGTGCGGGGGGCGTCCCCCCAAGGCGGGGCCGTCCGGGGGAGCTCTGGGGGGGTCTCAGGGGGTCCCCCGGCACGGGCGTTTGCTGAGATTCCCCAAAATCTGCTGCTGCTGCGGGCGGTAGGGCACGACGAAGGCGTCGGGGGGCAGCAGCGCTCCCCCGTCCGCCCCCAGCCGCCCCATCAGGACGTAGCTGGAGCCTGGAAGAGATTTGGGGTGGGGGTGTCAGGACCTGGGGGGGGGCGCAGAGACCCCTCCAGGCACCCCCATGGGCACACCCACCTTTCTTGAGCGCGGGGCAGAGGCGGCAGGGCAGCTGCAGCCGCAGCGTGGCCCCTTTGGCGGGCTGGGGGACCCCCAGGCCCCCCGACTTGTAGAGGCTGAGGACGGAGACCACGGCCCAGCCCGGCTCCTGCGGCGGGCCCCGAGACACCGATTTCACCGTCCCGGTCAGCACTGGAGGCGCAGGGATGGGGGGGTCAGGCTCCCCAAAACCTCGGACACCGTGGTTGGGGGTTCGGGGGGGACCGACCTCCCCTTCCCCTCCCCTCCCCCCTTTTGGGGCCACCCCAGTCACAGTTTCCCCCCATCCTCCACCGCCCGTGCCCCATTTCGGGGTCTCCCCCCTCGGGTTTTTTTGGGGAGGGGGTTTCTCACCGAAGTCGCTGCTGCAGAAGTTGCTCTGCAGGGTCCCGGCGCGGCGGCAGCGCTGCGGGCAGGGGGGCTCCGGCCCGGGGGCGGCCGTGGGGGGCACCGCTTTGGGGCTGGGGGGCGGTTTCCCCTTCCCGCCCCCCCGGGGCTTTGCCGGGGGGGTCTCGGCGGCGCTGCCCCGGTCCCGTAGGGTGTAAGTGGCCGAGAAGCCGTCGGCGGTGACGCTCAGGTCCGACACGAACTGCACCAGCAGCTCCGGGGAGCTGGAGACGATGGGGCTGGGGGCACACGGGGGTCACGGGGGGCTTTCCTGGGGGACACCGAGGGGCTCGGGGGGGTCCAGGGAGGGGTTGGGGGGTCAGCAGGAGGCTCGCAGGGGGGATCCGGATGGTTTGGAGGGAACGGGGAGAATCCGCAGGGGTCGGGAGGGGTTTCGGGGAGTCCCAGGTAGGTTTCGGGGGGGTGGTCGCGGGGGTCTCAGGTTGCTGTCAGGGGGGATTAAGGGTGGTTTTGGGATTTAAGAGGGAAGGGGGTGGGCTGGGGAGGGATCGGGACAGTTCTGGGGGGCTCAGACGGGGTTGGGGGTGTGTGGGGGGGCTCACCCGGGGGTCTCCTCCCCGCAGAAGCGCCCGAGGCGCCGCGCGTCGTCCCGCGCCCCCCCCTCGAAGACGGCCACGTAATCGTAGCGACAGTGGGGGTCGGGCTCCACGTCGAACTTCCCGAACCGCAGCTCCACCACCTGCAGCCCCCCCCGCCCCAAATCCGGGCTCAAACCCCCGGCCCCAGAGCCCTCTGCAGCCCCCCGAAACCCCCGGGCTCCTTCAGACCCCTCCCCAAATTCTCCGGAGCCATCCCGGGCTCTCCTCAACCACCCCCCAAAATCCCCTTGTGACCCCCCCCAAAGGAATTTCTGACCCCCCACCCAAATACCTCCTGTGTCCCCCAAACCCGCCCTGTCCCCCCCCAGCCCCCCAATCCCCCAAATCCCTTCCGACTCCCCCAAATCCTTCTGACACCTCCGAACGACCCCGGTGCCGCCCCAAACCCCCCCAAATCCCCCCAGGACCCCCCAAACCTTGTCGGGGGGGGCCACGATGTGCCAGGAGCAGCTGATCCCGGGGGGATAATTCTCCTCGGGCCAGTTCGGGGTGTTGAGGCTCCCCTGGGCCTTCTCCAGCCGCCCACCACAAAACTGATGCTCTGGGGGCGGGTTGGGCAGGGCGGGGTCACATTTTTGGGGGGCACAAACGCGTTCGGACACAGCCCCCCCCCCCCCCCCATTTCCCACACCGCCGGCATCTCCTCTGTCCCTGAGACCCCCCAAAACTGGGGGAGAGATTTGGGGGGGGCTCCTCCAAAACCACCCTGCGACTGGGAGAGGAGATGGAATTTGGGGAGCAAGACCCCCCCCCGGGAATGTTTTTTTGTATTTTTTTTTGGGGGGGGGGGGTCGTACTCACCGTCAAAATAGTGCCAGGACTCCCCGAAAAAATGGGGTTTATTAAAGACCCCCGAACGCCGCCGTCCCTGGGGGGCCCCTGCAAAAGGGTTGGGCTGGATTGGGGGGGGACCTGCGGGGGGCTTTGGGGGTCTCCATGGGGGGTTTTGGGGTGTCTGTGGGGATTTGGGGGGGCTCCATGGTGGATTGGGGGGGTGGGATGTTCTATGTGGCTTTGGGGGGTCTCCGTATGGATTTGGGGGTGTCCATGGGGGTCTTGGGGGGGGTTTGAGGGGCTCCTGCTCTCCGCTGGCAGTGCTCCCTGTCCTCCTTTCCAACTCAGCTTTTCCCTCCATTTTGTGCCATAGTTTTTCCTTCACTTTTTCCTGACACTTTGCCCCATTTTTCCCTCTGGCTTTTCCATCAAACTTTTCCTTTCTTTTCAGTCATTTTCCCCTCCATTTTAAAAAATTTTTATTTTGATTTTTTTGCCCTCATTTTTTTATTTTCCTCTTATTTTTCTCCATATCCCTTCACACTTTCCCCTCCTTTTCTCCTCAGCTTTCCCCTCCTTTATTCCCTTGCACTTTCCCTCCTTTCCCTGTTTACTCCTTACACTTTCCCCCCATTTTCTGTCCCCCATTTCCATTTCTCCCTCACACTTTTCTTTCATTTCCCTCTTTTTTATTTTATTTTATTTTATTTTATTTTCTCACATTTACCCATTTCCCCATCAGGGTTTCTCCCCTCTGGTTTCAGTTTCACACCTTTCCCTCCTTTTCCATTCACACTTTCTTCTCATTCCCAGCGCTTTCTCCTCACGCTTTTCCCAACTTCTCAGCTTTTCTCTCTTTCCCCATCTCACCCCAAGACCCCCAGGACCCCCTGGAACGGGGTTTCGGCCTCTCAGCCCACGCGGTTTTGGAGCTCTCCTGGGAGTTTTGGGGGGGTCTATGTGGGATGTTGGGGTCTCCACAAGACTTTGGAGATGTCTCTATAGGATTTTGGAGTTCTCCACGTCACCAGGGATGTCTTTGGGTGGTTTTGGGGGTGTCCCCGTGGGATTGTCCCTGCTCCCCGCCGGCGGTGCTCCCTCCCCGTTGTTCTATTTTATTTTATTTTATTGGGGGGGTCTCCCCGCCAGCCCCTCTGGCACCCACCGTTGGTTGGGGGGCTGCCGGCGCTGAACCAGGCCAGGAAGCCCCTCCCGGCCGTGCCGCCGTCGCTCTCCATGTGCAGCCGGAGCCGGTTTTGGGGCGCCCGCAGAGCCCCAGGACGGAAAGTGCCGCAGAAGCGCCCCAAAAGCGGCGCCCCGGGGCCGTGGCCCCCGAACACCGAGAGGGCGTCGAAGCGGCACAGGGGGTCCGGCTCCAGGTCGAAGATGCGAAAGGACAGGGTGGCCACCTGGCCCTCGGGGACCTGGGGGACATCGCGGGGTCACCCTCGGGCAGCTGGGGGGGGGGGTGACGGGGACTTTGGGGACTTTGGGGTGACACCTCCCGGTCTTCATGGACCTAGGGGGCCGTGGGGACAGCGAAGGGCCGGGGTGGGCATCAGGGGACAGCAGGAACACCGGGGACATCGGCACATTACCGCGTGGCCCTTGGGTTTCTGAGGGGGGCGGCACGAAGTCACATCAGGGGGACACAGAGCAGTGTCACCACCTGTCCCTCAGCCCCCTGCGGGACACGGGAACACCTGGGGACACAGGGAGGGGAAGAGCTGGGACAGCCAAGGGGGAAGCCCGCATTGTGGGGAGGGTTGGGGTGTCCCTGGATGGATCGGGGTGAGCAGGGTGCGGTTGGGGGGCAGGTGACGGGGGTCCCGGGGGGTCCGTACCGTGATGGTCCAGGTGCAGTTGCTGCCGGGGGGGTAGTGCCGCGGGAAGCCCTCGCTGGCGATGAACCCCGACTCCCCGCGATGGTCCCCCCCCGCACGGGAACACCGGGAACACCGGCCTGGGGGGACACGGGGGGCTCAGAACGGGGGGAAACCGGAGCTCGGGGGATCCCAGATCCTCGGAGAGGGGTCCCGGGCTGTGCGGGGTCCCGGTTCCGGGGAGTCTTGGGCCGATCCCGGGTGTCTGAGGGGGCTCCCAGCTCGTGGCTGGGGTTCTGGACCCAGGAGCAAAAACGTCCCGGTGCCCGGGGGGTGTCCGGGACCGCGCGGGGCTCCGGGACGAGGGTGTCCCGTCCCGGGAATGTCCCGCCTCGGGCCAAGCCCTGTCCGCGGGGGAGTCCCGGGGTGCCACGTTCTGGGGGAGGTCCCGTCCCGGGGCCGCCGTGTCCTGCCCTGTCCTGTCCCGGGGGGGCCCGTCCGGTACCGGGGGTGCCGTTACCTGCTGGCGTTGGGTCGGGCGCTGGGCGGGGGGCTCGGGGCCGGCTCCTGCCCCGCGGCCGGGACCGGGATAAGAGCCCCCAGCGCCCCGAGCAGCAGCAGCGGCAGCGGCGGCGGCCCGAGGCGGCTCATGGCGGCCGGGCCGGGGCGAACGGGGCCGGAACGGGGCGAACGGGGCCGGGAGGGGACCGGGGGTACGGGCAGGGAGGGGGGCGGTCATCAACGGGAAGGGGCGAGGCCACGGAGCGACACGCCCAAAAGGGGCGGGACTCAGGGCGCCACTTCAAATGGCTTGCGTGAGGGGGCGGGGCTTTCTCAAACACCACGCCCAGAATGCATTCATAAATAGTTAGGGGCGGTGCTTCGGAGTGTGGGCGGAGACTCCGCTCGGCTCCGCCCCAAGAGGCGTAACGGAGGCGTGGCCTGGAGCTGCCAGGCTGGAGTGGGCGGGGCCAGCAGAGAGGAGGCACCAGAATGGGGAGGGGGCCACAAAAGAGGCGCTTCTTTTTAATTAGCGGGATCGCCACAATTAATTAGGGACTCCCCCGTAAGAAGCGGGGTCCTCCTGCCCGAGGGCCCCTCCCACAGACACACACACACACGGGGGGGGGCAGTGTGACAGCAGCTGGGCGCCTCCCCGGCGGGGACATCCCCCGATTGTGGGGAGGGGGGCGGAGAGGCCGTGATTGTCCATTCTGGGGGAGGGCGCGCCCCCAAAATCCCACACCCGCTACGGGATGGGGCCCCGCGCCTTCAGGTCGGGAGCGGAGCGCTGGCGGCGGACACGGGGCGGGGGTGGGGACCCCCCGTCCAGGGACCCCCGGCGGGGACGCCCCGAGGGAGGGGGCGGCGGGGGGGGGCTGTTTTCGGCTTGGGGGCAGTCCCCCCCGGCCCCCCAAGCCAGGCGGTGCTGGGGGTTGCTCTTGAAGGGGAAACGCAGCTTGGAGTCCTGGGGGGCCGGGTGGAAGCGCGGGGGCCGGCGAGGGCTCTGGGGGGTCTGCGGGCCGCCCCCCATGAGCCGGGCCTGCTCCTGGCGCAGCCAGCGCAGCCGCCCCCGCCGGAACGCCGGGTCCTGCTCCATGAGCCGGCACAGCCGCGCCGCCGCCGCCGACGGGGGCGAGGGCGGCGGAGACCCTCCGTCCGTGCTGGGCTGGGGGCGCTCCTGGGGGCTTCTTGGGGGGCTTCTTGGGGGGGCGGCTCAGCCTCGTCACCATCGTCCTGAAGGAGGGGAGGAGAGAGGGGTTAGAGGAGTCTGGTGTGGGGGGCTGCGGGGTGACAGGGACAATTTTGGGGCGTCAAGGGGCGGATTTGTGGCATCAGAGCGCTGCGTGGGGCAGCTCGGATCTCCGTTAGGGGGTCGCGGGGTGCTGCGGGGGACCCACGGAAGGGTGGATGGGCACACTCAGGGCCGTGGGCGGGCAGACCCCCACGCCGGGGGTCTTCGGGGGTGCCGCGGGTCAGGGTACGCGAGGCAGACCCTCACCGGCGGCAGCGGGATGACGCGCTCCATCTGCCCCACGCGGTCGCGAAGGGCGCGGATCTGCTCGTCCTTGGCGCTGTTCTGCCGCTTCACCTCCCGCAGGATCCCCGCCAGCCTGTCCAGGTGCAGCCGCAGCCCCTCCACCTCGCTCACCTGCTCGCCGGGACCACCACCGCCGCCGCCGCCGCCCTCGTCCTCCTCGCCGCCGCCCACGGCGTCCCACACGTCCCTGGCCACCGCCCGCCAGCCGTCGCGCTCCGTGGGCTCCCGTTTTCCGTGGCGCCGGCACAGCTCCCGCAGCCGCGCCAGGCTCAGCGCCTCCAGCTCCCGGCGCGCCGGCCGCGGCTCCCGCAGGGCCACCTCCAGGCTCAGCTCCCGCACGGCCTGAGCCTTCAGGTCGGCCATGGTCACCCACGGCGACGGCGACGGCGACGGCGACGGGGACGGCGAGGCCGGGGTGGGGGATCCCCGGCGGCGCTGCGGGATCTGGTAGACGCGCAGCGGCTCCCGGCGCTTCCCCGGGGCCGGCAGCGGGAGCCCGGCGCGGCGCAGCACCGAGCGCACGGCGGGCGCCGGCAGCGCCTGGCGCAGCGACGAGATCAGGCGCCAGCCGGCCTCGTAGCACCGGGGGTCGTCAGCGGCGGGGGGCTGCGGGGGGGACACGGAGAAGGTGGGAGCTGCCCAGCGTGGACACCTGAAAACAGCCCCGAGGGATACCCAGAAAACCCCCGAGACACGTCCACGACACTCACGGGACACTAGAGGGACCCAGGGGACAGCTGTGACACCAGGGGCCACCCAACTACATCCTGTAACGATCAGAGACTATCTACGGGACGCCTGTCGAACACTCAGGGGACACTAGGGGAACCCAGGGTGCTCACAGGGAAGCCCAGAATTCCCAAAGGATGCCTCCCTCACCTGCGGCTGCTCGGACACTTCCTTCTCCAGCTGGGGTTGGTTCTCCAGGTCCTGGAGCCTGGGGTGGGGGACACACAGAGGATGAGCCCCCAGAGCACCCCCGGGGCAGACCCCAAGTGTCCCCGGGGTACATCCCCACCTCTGGAGACGCATGTCGATGCCCTGCTGCTCCAGCAGCTCTCGCTGTGCCAGGTTCCAGTCCGGGGGGGGCCCAGGGGACGCCCCCCGTTCCCGCTCCCGCCGCGCCTGCTCCGGGTGCGTGAAGCGGAACACGTGGTTCTTCCCCAAAATTAGGCGGTGGCCTGGTTTGGGGAGAGTTGGAGGGGTCACAGGGGGATTAAGGGGAGATTTGGGCAGGGTCATAGGGGTTTTGGGGGGATTTAGGTGGGAAGCGGAGGGTTGAGAGTGTCATAATGGATTAGAGAGAAAATTTGGGGGTGACACAGGATTCGTGGGAGGTTGAGGGAGTTTGGGGGGGGGTACGCTGAGATTTTTGGGAGGGTTCAAGCGAGAGCCACAGGGATCTGAGGGGGGATTTTGGGGAGACACACAGAGATCTGGGAGGGCTTTGGGGGTCCCTACCCGACTTGAGCACCACCGGCTCCGTCACCTGCTTCCCGTTGACGTAGGTCTCAGCCCCCTCACACGGCTCCAGGGTCACCACAACTTCAGGAGGAGACAACAAAGGGAAGGCGAGTCACCTCCCCGCTAAACTGAGGCAGGGGAACCCCCAAATCCCACCCCCCACTGCCCCAAACCCCCCAGCCCCACCGGCACGGGGGGAGCGGTACCTGGGGGGACCTTGGTGACCTGCTCCAGTGGCAGCGTTTGGGGGGGGAGAAAGAGGAATTAAGGTGTGCCGGGAGGGGGTTGGGCAAGGGGGGCACCCCAAAATCTGGCGCCCCCCCTGCTGAATTCCGTACCTTCCCCCGAGGGGTCGGGGCGGCTGCGGAAGAGGCAGTGCTGCTCCCGGATGAACGGCCCTGACAGCTTGATGTCCACATCCACCTGGCCCACCCTGGAATGGGGGCAAGTTGAGGGGGGCCCAAGTGGCCTGGGTGGGGGACAGAGGGGGTTCGGGGGTGCCGCAGCCCCCCCACTCACTTGGTCACACCGTCCTTGATGTGGTACAGGAGGCACTCGGACATCAGTGGGTCCTCGTTGAGGTTCACCAAGTGCGGGGTCTTTTGGCAGAAGGGGGGCACAAAAATAAAAGCAGAGTCAGGGTGGGTGGGGTCCCTCACGGTGGGGTCCCCCAGCCCCCTCTGACTCACCTTTTTGGGGGAGAACACGCCGACGGTGCCACCGTCCTCCCGCAGAGCCACCCCCATCTCAGCCAGCAGAGCTTCCCTGGGGGAGCACAGGGAATTGGGGGGCGAGGCAAGACAGTGTAGGGGGGCCCAGAGGGCTTTGAGGGGCTGTGGGAACGTTTTGGGGGGTCGTGGTGGGGGTTTGGGGCCCCCTCACCGCTCCAGCCTCAGGGCCTCTGTCCGTCGCAGTTTCTCCTCCCACGTCTCGTTGAGCTCCGCGATGATTTTCTCCGTCTCCTGTGGGGAGCAAAGATTGTGGGGGGGCCCCCACAGTTTGGGGGAGGGGGTCTCAGACCCCCTGAGGCCCTGTGGATCAGGGGAGGGGCTGGAAGGTGTTTTAGGGTCACCTGCAGTCGCTCCATGGCCTCGGTAGGGCCCAGGGGGGGTTCCAGCCCCGGACCCCCATTGAGGGTGGGGGATGTTGTGGCAGGGGGGGCAGAGACAGTGGTGTCTTGGAGACCTGGGGGAAGATGGGGGCCTGTTTTGGGGGGGTGTGTTGCCTCCTGCACCCCATATCAAACCCTCACTGTCCCCCCAGCAGCACAGCTGTGCCCCCCACACTGTCCCCTAGACCCCTTGTGCCCCCAAAGCCCACCTTAGCTCTGCCCCCAAATCTCTTCTCCCCCTAAAACCCCTCTGCAACCAATACCCCAAATCCATCTCCACTGTAAAATCCCCTAAATCTCACCCCTAGAACCCACAACAGCCCTTTAACTCCATCCTCACAACCCCAAACCCTGCCCAGACCCTCACCCTGGGCACTGAGCAGCTCCCACGGCCTCTCAAAACCCCTAAAGGCCCATCACAGCCCCTCACCCTGGGCACCGACCAGCTCCTGTGGCCTCTCAAAACCCCTAAAGGCCCATCACAGCCCCAAAAACTCCCCACCACAGCCCCTCACCCTGGGCACTGAGCAGCTCCCATGGCCTCTCAAAACCCCTAAAGGCCCATCACAGCCCCGAGAAATCCCCATCACAGCCCCTCACCCTGGGCACCGACCAGCTCCTGTGGCCTCTCAAAACCCCTAAAGGCCCATCACAGCCCCTCACCCTGGGCACTGAGCAGCTCCTGTGGCCTCTCAAAACCCCTAAAGGCCCATCACAGCCCCAAAAACTCCCCACCACAGCCCCTCACCCTGGGCACTGAGCAGCTCCCGCAGCCGTGTCACCTCCTCCCGCAGCTCCCGGATCAGCCGCGCGTTCGGGTCCTCGTTGATCACGGCGTGGCACCGGATCTGCTTCGTGCGGTCGGCGTAGCTGGGGGTCAGGGAGAAAAAGGGCAGGATCAGGGCTGGGGCCGCCCCTCCCCGCACCCCAAAACCCAACGAGAGCCCCCCAGAGCTGCCCTCCTCTCCCTCACCGAAGGGTGCTCAGCGTCTCCTCGTAGTTGCTGTCGGCCGGGCTCAGCGCCGCGATCATGGCTCTGTGCGGGAGTTCCGCCTGTGGGGACACTGTTAGCGGGGCTGGGAACCCCGAAAAACCTCCTCGTGCCCCACCCTGCTCCTCCCCAAACCCACCCAGGTTCTCCTTCAGCAGCCACGTCAGCACCGAGTCCCTGTACGGGATGAAATCTGGCTTCTTCTTCTTGCTGGTCTGTTGGGGAGGGGGAAGAGGGAACAGGAGGGTCCTGAGGGCTCCCCACAAAAGGAGGAGACCCCCGAGGGTGGCTGCAAGTAGAGGGGTGACCCCCAGACTCACCGCCTCGGCCAGGGCAGAGATGACCTTGCCCAGAGTGGTCAGGGACTTGTTGATGTTGGCGCCTTCCTGGGGGCGGGGAGGAAGAGGAGCAAGGCTCAGAAGGGCCCCGGGGGGAGTCACCCCCTCTTTTTTGTGGGGTGCAGGGGGTCACGGCTCACCTTGAGGCGGATGCCCTTGGCCCCCGAGGTGTCGGCGCGTTCACTGCCTGCCAAGTCCACCAGGCTGATGCGGCTCACCTGGGGGGGGCAGGGGGATTTGGGGGGATCTAGGAGGGAATTCCGGGGCGAAATGGGGGTGTGAGGGGATTTGGGGGGGGAATTTGGGGGGGGTTTGGGTGGTGTTGTGGAATTGTGGAGTGATTTGAGGGAGTGGAGAGAATGGCAGGGATGTGGAGGAAATTTGGGTGTGTTTGGGAGGGGGTTTGGAGGAGGTTTAGTGGGGATTTGGGGATATTTTCAGGAGCGTGGGGGAATTCAGCATGGAATTTGGGGTAACTCAGGGAGAATGATGGGTGATGGCCTGGATTTTGGGGTTGTTTTGTGGGTTCTAAGGGTGGATTCGGGCGGTGCTTTTGGAGGTGGGATTTAGTGGAGACTTTAGGGGAGTCTCAGGGATTTTGGGGCACCCTGGCCTTCCTTGCAGTGAGATCACCCAGCAGTATCAGCGGGTGCCGACTGAAGATGACAGCGAATTTTGGGGGGTACTTGGGAGAACGCAGGGGGCGATTTCAGGGGGATTTTGGGGGCGGGACAGATTTCGGGGTGACTCTGGGCTCCCCTGACCTTCTCCGTGGTGAGGTCGCTGAGCGGGTCCCGGCGGCGCTGGCTGAACACGATGGTGAACACGGCGTGCGAGCGGCTGCTCGTTTCGTTCATGTTCGTGGCTGCCACTGTCCTGCGGGGGAGTTTGGGGGGACCCTCGGTGCCTGGGGGGCGTTTGGGGGGCTTTGGGGGGTGCCCCCGTGGCCCTCCGTGCCACACCTGGCCTTGTTGCCGCTGTCCATGAGGTCGGCGATTGTCGGCGAAGGAGGCGACGGCGAGACGGGACAGGTCCTGCACGTAGGGTCCGAGCAGGGGGTGCTCCCGCACCCGCAGCCCCCCTCGGCTCTTGGGGTTCAGCAGGTCCCGCACCCGCTCGCAGTAGATCTCCAGGTAGCTCACCTGGGGGCCCCAACACGGTCAGGAGGGTCCCCAAAAGCCGTGGAGGTCAGGGGGTGAAACCACCAAAATGGTGGGAGGAAAAGATCCAAACCGGGAGCAAGTGAAAGCCAACTTTGGGGGCCACCCCCAGATTGCTGGGGATGTTGGGGGAGGAATCCCTGGAATGGTGAGTGGGGAAGCTACCAAACTGCTGGCTGGGGGCACAGCTGAATCCCCAAAATGTTGGGCTGGGTAGCAGATGAACCCCCAAACTGTTGTGAAGGCTGTGGGGTGAGTCTGCAAGAGCTGAACACCCAAATTGCCGGGGGAGGTCTGCAAGCCGGGGGTGATACCCTGAACCCTCAAACCCACCTCACCTCACAGAGAAGGGGAGCTCAGGAGACACTTCCCCCAACTCCCAATCCCTCTCACCTCCACAGAAAAAGAAAGTCAGGTGACTCTTCCGAGAAACACGGGTGAACAGATCCTCGCAGAGCTGCAGGCGAGCAGCGTTTGAGCTGGGGGCTGTGGGGGGGCTCCAGCCCTTCCCAAGCCCCTCGGGAGCCCCCCCAGGCCCCGGACCTGCGGGATAATCCCGCCCGCTGCCCCCGGCTCCTGCCGCCCCATCATGGTGTAGGACTTGCCGGCGCCGGTCTGGCCGTAGGCCCGGATGCAGACGTTGTAGCCCTCGAAGGCGTGCGCCAGCATCCTCCTCCCCGATATCCTGGTACACCCGGCGCTGCGAGGCGAAGTTGGGGTCCTCCTCCTGCGGGGGAGTGAGGTGAGGGACCCCCGGAGCCCCCCGAGGGTCCCCTGGCACCTGCCCACGGGCACTCACCGAGGTGGTGGACCAGTACGAGTAGTCGAAGGTGAATGTGTTGGTGGGCGTCTTTGGGGAGCTTGGGGTTGGTGATGCCTGCGGTGGGGAGGTGACAACGGGCTTGGGGTGACCCCACCACGTCACCCCCCAACCCCCACAGCACCGTCACCCCCCCCAAAAAAACCTCACCGTTGCTATTTTTAGCCCGGCGGCAGCTGGTCCTCTGGGCCCGAGGCCAGCACGGGACAAGGACGGGGACGGGGTGGGGGGGTTCCCACACCCGCAATCCCCCACCCCTGGGGGGGGTCGTTCCCTCTTGAGACCCTCCTCCCGCGCGCCCCTCACTCCACAGGTGGGTGTTCCTTGCATCTGGATAACGCACTTGGCCTGGCGGCTGCTCTCCCGCGCGCGAAGGGCCGGACTCTGACCGCCACCTTCACCGAGGCGCCAGCCATTGCCCCGGCAGCGTCACCCTGGGGTGACACAGGAACGTCACCCGCCGGGACCCCTGTGCCAGCTGCGGGGGACCCCCGCTCATGCCCCCCCCAGCAATCGCCCCAGCCAGGGCTGCAGGGAGGGAAAGGGGGGGCCGGATCCGTGTCCCACCCTCAATCCCGCCCAAGGAGAGCCCTAAAAATAAACCGGGGCGGTGCCGGGGTGAGGTGGTGATGAAAGAGCCCCCAGCCCGACCGTCCCCACACCTCCAAAGCACAGGTGGCACCTTGGCGGGTCAAAGGTCAGGGCTGGGGGCAAAGGGTGGGAATTGGGGTTAGGGAAGAGGAAGAGGGGGGGTGAGAGGTCGCCTCTGGATCTCCCAGTCCCGGGTGATTCCAGGGCAGTGTAAACAGCACGTGGACACCCCACCCCGCCCGCGGCTGCCACTGACCCCCCCCCCAAAATGCGGGGGTCCCATCTCCGGGCCTGAGCCCCACCCCACCATGGGAAACAAAGGCTGTGACCCCTGTGACCCCGAGAGGCCCAACGCTGGCATCAGCACCCCTAAATACGCCCTCTACACCCCCGAGACACCCCCAAACACAACTACAGCTTTTCTAAACCTGACTCTACAACCCGTATCGCCCCATAAACTCACTCTCTCCAGCCCTCAGATCCCTCAAACCCCCAGTGGGACCCCTGCCCTGACCCTACCTGCCAGGAACCCTGAGATTCCTCAACTTCCCCCAGATGTTCCCCTAACCTGCTTCTTATAACCCTGGTGTTCCTCTAAGCCAAATTCCTACAGCCCCATATAACCTCCCCTAAACCTCCCATATAGGATCCCTAACTCGCCTTTTAGGGACCAGAGGCCCCACTCGAACCCCCGTGACACCCCCTAAACCCACCACCTCCAAGACACCCCAAAAGCCCCTCTAAATCTACCCCTAGGTCCCCGGCAGCTCCCTAAACCCACTTTCCACACCCCTCGGACCCCCCTAAGACCCCCTATAGCCCGGCTAAACCCCCCCACGAGAGCCCCATAAATTTGCTCCCTGAGATCTCCCAAGCCTGCGCCCTCAAGGCCCGCCGCTGCCGCTCACCGGCCCCGCGGTGCCGCATGCCCTCGGCCCGGGGCTGTCCCGGGCCGCGCCTGGCGCTGTCCCCACCGGGGCTCCGCGGCGGCTCCGGGGCGGCGGCCGCGCCCGGGCCCGGCGGGGCGGGGCGGGGGGCGGGGCCTGGGCGGGGCGCGAGGGGCGGGGCATCAGGCCCCGCCCCTTCTTAAAGGGGCAATGGTGTGCGGATGGGCCCTACAGCCGGGGAGGCTTTTCCCGCCTTTTCCCCTCAGGATTTTCCCCTCACGTTTCTCTCTCTCTCTCTTCTTTCTTTTTTTTTTTTTTGTTTTTTTTTTTTTTTTTTTTTGTTTTTTTCTGCAGGGTATTCCCCATTTTTTCTTCATGTTCTCAATTTTCTCGTTGTTTTTTCCTTTCTCTTTTCCTTCAAGTTTCCTTACATTTTTTTTACCACGATTTTCAGTTCGTTTTCCCTCAGCTTCTCAGGTTTTTTTCCTCACTTTTCTTCCTTTTCCTTCTCCTTTCACTCACATATTTTTCCCTTACACTTTGTCCCCATTCTGGCCCTTTTCTCATCATGCTTTTCCCCATTTTTCTCCTGAGGCCTTTCCCTGCATTTCCAAATTTTACACGCTTATCTCCTTGTTTTTTTCAGTCACTTGCTCCACTATTCCCTCACCTTTTCTCCCAATTTCTTCTCACGCTTTTCTTCTTTTTTGCCTCATTTCCCTCTCCCTCACCCTTTACCCCATTTTCCTGCTTCTACCTTTTTCTCGTGCCCCGCTTTCCCTAATTTTTTTGTCTTATTTTGCCCTCCATTTCCCCCCATTTGTCTTCGATTTACCCTCAGGACACCCCCAAGACACAGAGAACCCTTGGCCCCTACTCCAGGTAGGGCCCAAAAATGGCTGCAGACCTCCAAACCTTCAAAATGACCTCACAATCGCCTTAAGAAAGTTATTTTCGGTACTAATGGTACGTTTCATACAGCTGGAAACATTATTATTTAGTAGTTACGTAGTCTGAGGGAATAACTGGCGTAAATAGCAGGAATAAATGACTAATCGTAGAGGTGATCGTGTTGATAGGGCTGAATGCGTGTGAATTCGTCCGTATTATGAAAAACGTGGGTGCTAGCGCCGGACTTACACAATTTAACTAACCATGCTTTTTGTCAGGCGTCTCCCCGCCCACACGACCCCGAATGCCCCCACCCGACCCTGGCCACGCCCACCGCCGCGGGCCCCGCCCACACCGGCGGCGCGGCCCCGCCCCCTTGCGCGCCTACGTCACGCGCCGGCGGCGCCGTCGGCGCTGGCCCCCGGCGGGCGGGAAGATGGCGGCGGGCAGCGGGGGCGGGGGCGGCGGCGGCGGCCCTGAGGCGCCAGGTGGGGCCGAGGGGGCCGGGGCGGGGCCGAGGGCGGGGCCGGGGGGGTGTGGGGCGGGGATGGGGGGGTGCCATTGGGGGGGCGTGTGGGGCTGCCGTGGGCGGGGTGTGGGGCTGGAGGGTGGAGATGTGGGGGGATGTAGGGCAGAGATGCGGGGTGCAGTGGGGCAGAGATGGGGGGGACGGGTCACGGCTGTGGAGTGCAGCGGCGAGGGATGTGTGGGGTTATAGGGGAGGGATGTGAGGTGCCGTGGGGCAGGCACGGGGGATATGGGGCAGAGATACTGGGTGTAGTAGAGGAGGGTGCTGGGAATGGTGACGGGGTCCCTGGTCCCGTGTCCCCCCCCGCGATGTCATCCCGTTATTCCTCCGCCCATCACCCGGTTTTGGGTGGTCCCTGCAGGTTCCAGCCCTTGCCGTGCCCCCCGAGGGGAGCCCTGAGGGCCCCGCGCATGCTCCGAGATGACCAGCAAGGACCCCC